>NW_025960552.1:0-44214 GCF_023159225.1 Perognathus longimembris pacificus
TAGCTGTTTAAGAGTAAGTATCTCCACTGAGATTAAGAAAAGCAGTAGCTTAATAAATTAAGTACTTCCTGGTATGGTTACTGTACTGGTAACTCCCCAAAATAATCTGGATTGTGGTGAAAGAACAGAGAAAATGTCTCATTTAGGACCTGCACTTACGAAGGTGGTAGGCAGATGTATATCAGGGAGTAAACCTTCTGAGAATAAAAACAGCTGGAGCTTGTTAAGGTTAATTACACAGGGGAAAGGATAATGTACTGTGAACTGCTCAGAAGAATATGATTTGTGATGAGCGCAGAGAGATAAAAGCTCATTTAGGAACGACATGAACATGATGCGCAGGTCGCTGTTTATCAGTAAATATCTCCACTGAGATTAAGAAAAGCAGTAGCTTAATAATTAAGTACTTCCTGGTATGGTTACTGTACTGGTAACTCCCCAAAAGAATCTTTATTGTGGTGAGGGAACAGAGAAAAAAAGCTCATTTAGGACCTGCACTAACGAAGTGGGTAGGCAGCTGTATATCAGGGAGTAAACCTTCTGAGAATAAAAACAGCTGGAGCTTGTTAAGGTAATTACACAGGGGAAAGGATAATGTACTTGGAACTCCTCAGAAGAATCTGATTTTGTGGTGAGGGGAGAGAGATAAAAGCTCATTTAGGAACGACATGAACATGCTGCGTAGGTAGCTGTTTATCAGTAAATATCTCCACTGAGATTAAGAAAAGCAGTAGCTTAATAAATTAAGTACTTCCTCGTATGGTTACTGTACTGGTAACTCACCAAAAGAAACTGGATTGTGGTGAGGGAACAGAGAAAAAAGCTCATTTAAGACCTGCACTAACGAAGGGGGTAGGCAACTGTATATCAGGGAGTAAACCTTCTGAGAATAAAAACAGCTGGAGCTTGTTAAGGTAATTACACAGGGGAAAGGGATAATGTACTGGGAACTCCTCAGAAGAATCTGATTTGTGTTGAGGGGAGAGAGATAAAAGCTCATTTAGGAACGACATGAACATTCTGCGTAGGTTGCTGTTTATCAGTAAATATCTCCACTGAGATTAAGAAAAGCAGTAGCTTAATAAATTAAGTACTTCCTGGTATGGTTACTGTACTGGTAACTCCCCAAAAGAGTCTGCATTGTGGTGAGGGAACAGAGAAAAAAGCTCATTTAGGACCTGCAGTTACGAAGGGGGTAGGCAGCTGTATATCAGGGAGTAAACATTCTGAGAATAAAAACAGTGGAGCTTGTTAAGGAAATTACACAGGGGAAAGGATAATGTACTGGGAACTCCTCAGAAGAATCTGATTTGTGGTGAGGGGAGAGAGATAAAAGCTCATTTAGGAACGACATGAACATGCTGCATACGTAGCTGTTTATCAGTAAATATCTCCACTGAGGTTAAGAAAAGCAGTAGCTTAATAAATTAAGTACTTCCTGCAATGGATACTGTACTGGTAACTCCCCAAAAGAATCTGGATTGTGGTGAGGGAACAGAGAAAAAAGCTCATTTAGGACCTGCACTTACGAAGGGGGTAGGCAGCTGTATATCAGGGAGTAAACCTTCTGAGAATAAAAACAGCTGGAGCTTGTTAAGGTAATTACACAGGGGAAAGGATAATGTACTGGGAACTCCTCAGAAGAATCTGATTTGTGGTGAGGGGAGAGAGATCAAAGCTCATTTAGGAACGACATGAACATGCTGCGTAGGTAGCAGTTTATCAGTAAATATCTCCACTGAGATTAAGAAAAGCAGTAGCTTAATAAATTAAGTACTTCCTGGTATGGTCACTCTACTGGTAAGTCCCCAAAAGAATCTGGGTTGTGGTGAGGGGAACAGAAAAAAAGCTCATTTAGGACCTGCACTTACGAAGGGGGTAGGCAGTTGTATATCAGGCAGTAAACCTTCTGAGAATAAAAACAGCTGGAGTTTGTTAAGGTAATTACACAGGGGAAAGGATAATGTACTGGGAACTCCTCAGAAGAATCTGTTTGGTGGTGAGGGGAGAGAGATAAAAGCTCATTTAAGAACGACATGAACATGCTGTGTAGGTAGCTGTTTATCAGTAAATATCTCCACTGAGATTAAGAAAAGCAGTAGCTTAATAAATTAAGTACTTCTTGGTATGGTTACTGTACTGGTAACTCCCCAAAAGAATCTGGATTGTGTGAGGAACAGAGCAAAAAGCTCATTTAGGACCTGCACTTACGAAGGTGGTAGGCAGCTGTATACCAGGGAGTAAACCTTCTGAGAATAAAAACAGCTGGAGCTTGTTAAGGTAATTACACAGGGGAAAGGATAATGTACTGGGAACTTCTCAGAAGAATCTAATTTGTGGTGAGGGGAGAGAGATAAAAGCTCATTTAGGAACGACATGAACATGCACGTAGGTAGTTGTTTATCAGTAAATATCTCCACTGAGATTAAGAAAAGCAGTAGCTTAATAAATTAAGTACTTCCTGGTATGGTTACTGTACTGGTAACTCCCCAAAAGAATCTGGATTGTGGTGAGGGAACAGAGAAAAAAAGCTCATTTAGGACCTGCACTTACGAAGGGGGTAGGGAGTTGTATATCAGGGAGTAAACCTTCTGAGAATAAAAACAGCTGGACGTTGTTAAGTTAATTACACAGGGGAAAGGATAATGTACTGGGAACTCCTCAGAAGAATCTGATTTGTGGTGAGGGGAAAGAGATAAAAGCTCATTTAGGAACGACATGAACATGCTCGTATGTAGCTGTTTATCAATAAATATCTCCACTGAGATTAAGAAAAGCAGTAGCTTAATAAATTAAGTACTTCCTAGTATGGTTACTGTAGTGGTAACTCCCCAAAAGAATCTGGATTGTGGTGAGGGAACAGAGAAAAAAGCTCATTTAGGACATGCACTTACGAAGGGGGTAGGCAGCTGTATATCAGGGAGTAAACCTTCTGAGAATAAAAACAGGTGGAACTTGTTAAGGTAATTAAACAGGGGAAAGGATAATGTATTGGGAACTCCTCAGAAGAATCTGATTTGTGGTGAGGGGAGAGAGATAAAAGCTCATTTAGGAACGACATGAACATGCTGCGTAGGTAGCTGTTTAAGAGTAAATATCTCCACTGAGATTAAGAAAAGCAGTAGCTTAATAAATTAAGTACTTCCTGGTATGGTTACTGTACTGGTAACTCCCCAAAAGAATCTGGATTGTGGTGAGGGAACAGAGAAAAAGGCTCATTTAGGACCTGCACTTACGAAGGGGGTAGGCAGATGTATTTTAGGGAGTAAACCTTCTGAGAATAAAAACAGCTGGAGCTTGTTAAGGTAATTACAAAGGGGAAAGGATAATGTACTGTGAACTCCTCAGAAGAATCTGATTTGTGATGAGCGCAGAGAGATAAAAGCTCATTTAGCAACGACAGGAAAATGCTGCGCAGGTCGCTGTTTTATCAGTAAAATATCTCCACTGAGATTAAGAAAAGCAGTAGCTTAATAAATTAAGTACTTCCTGGTATGGTTACTGTACTGGTAACTCCCCAAAAGAATCTTTATTGTGGTGAGGGAACAGAGAAAAAAGCTCATTTAGGACCTGCACTTACGAAGGGGGTAGGCAGTTGTATATCAGGGAGTAAACCTTCTGAGAATAAAAACAGCTGGAGCTTGTTAAGGTAATTACACAGGGAAAAGGATAATGTACCGGGAACTCCTCAGAAGAATCTGATTGGTGGTGAGGGGAGAGAGATAAAAGCTCATTTAGGAACGACATGAACATGCTGCGTAGGTAGCTGTTTATCAGTAAATATTCTCCACTGAGATTAAGAAAATCAGTAGCTAAATAATTTCAGTACTTCCTGGTATGGTTACTGTACTGGTAACTCCCCAAAAGTATCTGGATTGTGGTGAGGGAACAGAGAAAAAAGCTCATTTAGGACCCGCACTTACGAAGGGGGTAGGCAGCTGTATATCAGGGAGTAAACCTTCTGAGAATAAAAACAGGTGGAACTTGTTAAGGTAATTACACAGGGGAAAGGATAATGTATTGGAACTCCTCAGAAGAATCTGATTTGTGGTGAGGGGAGAGAGATAAAAGCTCATTTAGGAACGACATGAACATGCTGCGTAGGTAGCTGTTTAAGAGTAAATATCTCCACTGAGATTAAGAAAAGCAGTAGCTTAATAAATGAAGTACTTCCTGGTATGGTTACTGTACTGGTAACTCCCCAAAAGATTCTGGATTGTGGTGAGGGAACAGAGAAAAAGGCTCATTTAGGACCTGCACTTACGAAGGGGGTAGGCAGATGTATATCAGGGAGTAAACCTTCTGAGAATAAAAACAGCTGGAGCTTGTTAAGGTAATTACAAAGGGGAAAGGATAATGTACTGTGAACTCCTCAGAAGAATCTGATTTGTGATGAGCGCAGAGAGATAAAAGCTCATTTAGGAACGACATGAAAATGTTGCGTAGGGAGCTGTTTATCAGTAAATATCTCCACTGAGATTAAGAAAAGCAGTAGCTTAATAAATTAAGTACTTCCTGGTATGGTTACTGTACCGGTAACTCCCCAAAAGAATCTGGATTGTGGTGAGGGAACAGAGAAAACAGCTCATTTAGGACTTGCACTTATGAAGGGGTTAGGCAGCTGTATATCAGGGAGTAAACCTTCTGAGAATAAAAACAGCTGGAGCTTGTTAAGGTAATTAAACAGGGGAAAGGATAACGTACTGGGAACTCCTCAGAAGAATCTGATTTGTGGTGAGGGGGAGAGAGATAAAAGCTCATTTAGGAACGACATGAACATGCTGCGTAGGTAGCTGTTTATCAGTAAATATCTCCACTGAGATTAAGAAAAGCAGTAGCTGAATAAATTCAGTACTTCCTGTTATGGTTACTGTACTGGTAACCCCCCAAAAGAATCTGGATTGTGGTGAGGGAACAGAGAAAAAAGCTCATTTAGGACCTGCACTTACGAAGGGGGAAGGCAGTTCTATATCAGGGAGTAAACCTTCTGAGAATAAAAACAGCTGGAGCTTGTTAAGGTAATTACACAGGGAAAAGGATAATGTACCGGGAACTCCTCAGAAGAATCTGATTTGTGGTGAGGGGAGAGAGATAAAAGCTCATTTAGGAACGACATGAACATGCTGCGTACGTAGCTGTTTATCAGTAAATATCTCCACTGAGATTAAGAAAAGCAGTAGCTTAATAAATTAAGTACTTCCTGGTACGGTTACTGTACTGGTAACTCCCGAAAAGAATCTGGATTGTGGTGAGGGAACAGAGAAAAAAGCTCATTTAGGACCTGCACTTACGAAGGGGGTAGGCAGCTGTATATCAGGGAGTAAACCTTCTGAGAATAAAAACAGATGGAGGTTGTTAAGGTAATTACACAGGGGAAAGGATAATGTACTGGGAACTCCTCAGAAGAATCTGATTTGTGGTGAGGGGAGAGAGATAAAAGCTCATTTAGGAACGACATGAACATGATCGTATGTAGCTGTTTATCAATAAATATCTCCACTGACATTAAGAAAAGCAGTAGCTTAATAAATTAAGTACTTCCTAGTATGGTTACTGTAGTGGTAACTCCCCAAAAGAATCTGGATTGTGGTGAGGGAGCAGAGAAAAAAGCTCATTTAGGACCTGCACTTACGAAGGGGGTAGGCAGCTGTATATCAGGGAGTAAACCTTCTGAGAATAAAAACAGGTGGAACTTGTTAAGGTAATTACACAGGGGAAAGGATAATATATTGGGAACTCCTCAGAAGAATCTGATTTGTGGTGAGGGGAGAGAGATAAAAGCTTATTTAGGAACGACATGAACATGCTGCGTAGGTAGCTGTTTAAGAGTAAGTATCTCCACTGAGATTAAGAAAAGCAGTAGCTTAATAAATTAAGTACTTCCTGGTATGGTTACTGTACTGGTAACTCCCCAAAATAATCTGGATTGTGGTGAAGGTACAGAGAAAATGTCTCATTTAGGACCTGCACTTACGAAGGTGGTAGGCAGATGTATATCAGGGAGTAAACCTTCTGAGAATAAAAACAGCTGGAGCTTGTTAAGGTAATTACACAGGGGAAAGGATAATGTACTGTGAACTGCTCAGAAGAATATGATTTGTGATGAGCGCAGAGAGATAAAAGCTCATTTAAGAACGACATGAACATGATGCGCAGGTCGCTGTTTATCAGTAAATATCTCCACTGAGATTAAGAAAAGCAGTAGCTTAATAAATTAAGTACTTCCTGGTATGGTTACTGTACTGGTAACTCCCCAAAAGAATCTTTATTGTGGTGAGGGAACAGAGAAAAAAGCTCATTTAGGACCTGCACTAACGAAGTGGGTAGGCAGCTGTATATCAGGGAGTAAACCTTCTGAGAATAAAAACAGCTGGAGCTTGTTAAGGTAATTACACAGGGGAAAGGATAATGTACTGGGAACTCCTCAGAAGAATCTGATTTGTGGTGAGGGGAGAGAGATAAAAGCTCATTTAGGAACGACATGAACATGCTGCGTAGGTAGCTGTTTATCAGTAAATATCTCCACTGAGATTAAGAAAAGCAGTAGCTTAATATATTAAGTACTTCCTGGTATGGTTACTGTACTGGTAACTCCCCAAAAGAATATGGATTGTGGTGAGGGAACAGAGAAAAAAGCTCATTTGGACCTGCACTTCGGAAGGGGGTAGGCAGTTGTATATCAGGCAGTAAACCTTCTGAGAATAAAAACAGCTGGAGCTTGTTAAGGTAATTACACAGGGGAAAGGATAATGTACTGGGAACTCCTCAGAAGAATCTGATTTGTGGTGAGGGGAGAGAGATAAAAGCTCATTTAGGACCTAAACTTACGAAGGGGGTAGGCAGCTGTATATCAGGGAGTAAACCTTCTGAGAATAAAAACAGCTGGAGCTTGTTAAGGTAATTACACAGGGGAAAGGATAATGTACTGGGAACTCCTCAGAAGAATCTGATTTGTGGTGAGGGGAGAGAGATAAAAGCTCATTTAGGAACGACATGAACATTCTGCGTTTATCAGTAAATATCACCACTGAGATTAAGAAAAGCAGTAGCTTAATAAGTTTAGTACTTCCTGGTATGGTTACTGTACTGGTAACTCCCCAAAAGAATCTGGATTGTGCTGAGGGAACAGAGAAAAAAGCTCATTTAGGACCTGCATTTACGAAGGGGGTTGGCAACTGTATATCAGGGAGTATACCTTCTGAGAATAAAAACAGCTGGAGCTTGTTAAGGTAATTACACAGGGGAAAGGTTAATGTACTGGGAACTCCTCAGAAGAATCTGATTTGTGGTGAGGGGAGAGAGATAAAAGCTCATTTAGGAATGACATGAACATGCTGCGTAGTTAGCTGTTTATCAGTAAATATCTCCACTGAGATTAAGAAAAGCAGTAGCTTAATATATTAAGTACTTCCTGGTATGGTTACTGTACTGGTAACTCCCCAAAAGAATCTGGATTGTGGTGAGGGAACAGAGAAAAAAGCTCATTTAGGACCTGCACTCACGAAGGGGGTAGGCAGCTGTATATCAGGGAGTAAACCTTCTGAGAATAAAACAGCTGGAGCTTGTTAAGGTAATTACACAGGGGAAAGGATAATGTACTGGGAACTCCTCAGAAGAATCTGATTTGTGGTGAGGGGAGTGAAATAAAAGCTCATTTAGGAACGACATGAACATGCTGCGTAGGTAGCTGTTTATCAGTAAATATCTCCACTGAGATTAAGAAAAGCAGTAGCTTAATAAATTAAGTACTTCCTTGTATGGTTATTGTACTGGTAACTCCCCAAAAGAATCTGGATTGTGGTGAGGGAACAGAGAAAAATGCTCATTTAGGACCTGCACTTACGAAGGCGGTAGGCAGCTGTATATCAGGGAGTAAACCTTCTGAGAATAAAAACAGCTGGAGCTTGTTAAAGTAATTACACAGGGGAAAGGATAATGTACTGGGAAGTCCTCAGAAGAATCTGATTTGTGGTGAGGGGAGAGAGATAAAAGCTCATTTAGGAACGACATGAACATGCTGCGTACGTAGCTGTTTATCAGTAAATATCTCCACTTAGATTAAGAAAAGCAGTAGCTTAATAAATTAAGTACTTCCTGCGATGGATACTGTACTGGTAACTCCCGAAAAGAATCTGGATTGTGGTGAGGGAACAGAGAAAAAAGCTCATTTAGGACCTGCACTTACGAAGGGGTTAGGCAGCTGTATATCAGGGAGTAAACCTTCTGAGAATAAAAACAGCTGGAGCTTGTTGAGGTAATTATACAGGGGAAAGGAAAATGTACTGGGAACCCCTCAGAAGAATCTGATTTGTGGTGAGGGGAGAGAGATAAAAGCTCATTTAGGAACGACATGAACATGCTGCGTAGGTAGCTGTTTATCAGTAAATATCTCCCCTGAAATTAAGAAAAGCAGTAGCTTAATAAATTAAGTACTTCCTAGTATGGTTACTGTACTGGTAACTCCCCAAAAAAATCTGGATTGTGGTGAGGGAACAGAAAAAATAGCTCATGTAGGACCTGCACTTACGAAGGGGGTAGGCAGCTGTATATCAGGGAGTAAACCTTCTGAGAATAAAAACAGCTGGAGCTTGTTAAGGTAATTACACAGGGGAAAGGATAATGTACTGGGAACTCCTCAGAAGAATCTGATTTGTGGTGAGGGGAGAGAGATAAAAGCTCATTTAGGAACGACATGAACATGCTGCGTAGGTAGCTGTTTATCAGTAAATAGCTCCACTGAGATTAAGAAAAGCAGTAGCTTAATATATTAAGTACTTCCTGGTATGGTTACTGTACTGGTAACTCCCCAAAAGAATCTGGATTGTGGTGAGGGAAAAGAGAAAAAAGCTCATTTAGGACCTGCACTCACGAAGGGGGTAGGCAGCTGTATATCAGGGAGTAAACCTTCTGAGAATAAAAACAGCTGGAGCTTGTTAAGGTAATTACACAGGGGAAAGGATAATGTACTGGGAACTCCTCAGAAGAATCTGATTTGTGGTGAGGGGAGAGAGATAAAAGCTCATTTAGGAACGACATGAACATGCTGCGTAGGTAGCTGTTTATCAGTAAATATCTCCACTGAAATTAAGAAAAGCAGTAGCTTGATAAATTCAGTACGTCCTGGTATGGTTACTGTACTGGTAACTCTCCAAAAGAATCTGGATTGTGGTGAGGGAACAGAGAATAAGCTCATTTAGGCCCTGCACTTACGAAGGGGGTAGGCAGCTGTATATCAGGGATAAACTCTCTGAGAATAAAAACAGCTGGAGCTTGTTAAGGTAATTACACAGGGGAAAGGATAATGTACTGGGAACTCCTCAGAAGAATCTGATTTGTGGTGAGGGGAGAGAGATAAAAGCTCATTTAGGAACGACATGAACATGCTGCGTAGGGAGCTGTTTATCAGTAAATATCTCCACTGAGATTAAGAAAAGCAGTAGCTTAATAAATTAAGTACTTCCTGGTATGGTTACTGTACTGGTAACTCCCCAAAAGAATCTGGATTGTGGTGAGGGAACAGAGAAAAAAGCTCATTTAAGACCTGCACGTACGAAGGGGGTAGGCAGCTGTATATCAGGGAGTAATCCTTCTGAGAATAAAAACAGCTGGAGCTTGTTAAGGTAATTACACAGGGGAAAGGATAATTTACTGGCAACTCCTCAGAAGAATCTGATTTGTGGTGAGCGGAGAGAGATAAAAGATCATTTAGGAACGACATGAACATGCTGCGTACGTAGCTGTTTATCAGTAAATATCTCCAATTAGATTAAGAAAAGCAGTAGCTTAATAAATTAAGTACTTCCTGCGATGGATACTGTACTGGTAACTCCCGAAAAGAATCTGGATTGTGGTGAGGGAACAGAGTAAAAAGCTCATTTATGACCTGCACTTACGAAGGGGGTAGGCAGCTGTATATCAGGGAGTAAACATTCTGAGATTAAAAACAGCTGGAGCTTGTTAAGGTAATTACACAGGGGAAAGGAAAATGTACTGGGAACCCCTCAGAAGAATCTGATTTGTGGTGAGGGGAGAGAGATAAAAGCTCATTTAGGAACGACATGAACATGCAGCGTAGGTAGCTGTTTATCAGTAAATATCTCCACTGAAATTAAGAAAAGCAGTAGCTTAATAAATTAAGTATTTCCTGGTATGGTTACTGTACTGGTAACTCCCCAAAAGAATCTGGATTGTGGTGAGGGAACAGAGAAAATAGCTCATGTAGGACCTGCACTTACGAAGGGGGTAGGCAGCTGTATATCAGGGAGTAAACCTTCTGAGAATAAAAACATCTTGAGCTTGTTAAGGTAATTACACAGGGGAAAGGATAATGTACTGGGAACTCCTCAGAAGAATCTGATTTGTGGTGAGGGGAGAGAGATAACAGCTCATTTAGGAACGACATGACCATGCTGCGTAGGTAGCTGTTTATCAGTAAATATCTCCACTGAGATTAAGAAAAGCAGTAGCTTAATAAATTAAGTACTTCCTGGTATGGTTACTGTACTGGGAACTCCCCAAAAGAATCTGGATTGTGGTGAAGGAACAGAAAAAGCACATTTAGGACCTGCACTTACGAAGGGGGTAGGCAGCTGTATATTAGGGAGTAAATCTTCTGAGAATAAAAACAGCTGGAGCTTGTTAAGGTAATTACACAGGGGAAAGGATAATGTACTGGGAACTCCTCAGAAGAATCTGATTTTTGGTGAGGGGAGAGAGATAAAAGCTCATTTAGGACCTACACTTACGAAGGGGGTACGCAGCTGTATATCAGGGAGTAAACATTCTGAGAATAAAAACTGCTGGAGCTTGTTAAGGTAATTACACAGGGAAAGTATAATGTACTGGGAACTCCTCAGATGAAACTGAATTGTGGTGAGGGAAGAGAGATAAAAGCTCATTTAGGAACGACATGAACATACTGCGTATGTGGCTGTTTATCAGTAAATATCGCCACTGAGATTAAGAAAAGCAGTAGCTTAATAAATTATGTACTTCCTGGTATGGTTACTGTACTGGTAACTCCCCAAAAGAATCTCGATTGTGGTGAGGGAACAGAGAAAAAAGCTCATTTAGGACCTACACTTACGAAGGGGGTAGGCAGCTGTATATCAGGGAGTAAACCTTCTGAGAATAAAAACAGCTGGAGCTTGTTAAGGTAATTACACAGGGGAAAGGATAATGTACTGAAAACTCCTCAGAAGAATCTGATTTGTGGTGAGGGGAGAGAGATAAAAGCTCATTTAGGACCTACACTTACGAAGTGGGTAGGCAGCTGTATATCAGGGAGTAAACCTTCTGAGAATAAAAATAGCTGGAGCTTGTTAAGGTAATTACACAGGGGAAAGGATAATGTACTGGGAACTCCTCAGAAGAATCCGATTTGTGGTGAGGGGAGAGAGATAAAAGCTCATTTAGGAAGGACAAGAACATGCTGCGTTTATCAGTAAATATCTCCACTGAGATTAAGAAAAGCAGTAGCTTAATAAGTTAAGTACTTCCTGGTATGGTTACTGTACTGGTAACTCCCCAAAAGAATCTGGATTGTGGTGAGGGAACAGAGAAAAAAGCTCATTTAGGACCTGCACTTACGAAGGGGGTAGGCAGTTGTATATCAGGGAGTAAACCTTCTGAGAATAAAAACAGCTGGAGCTTGGTAAGGTAATTACACAGGGAAAAGGATAATGTACTGGGAACTCCTCAGAAGAATCTGATTGGTGGTGAGGGGAGAGAGATAAAAGCTCATTTAGGAACGACATGAACATGCTGCGTAGGTAGCTGTTTATCAGTAAATATCTCCACTGAGATTAAGAAAAGCAGTAGCTAAATAAATTCAGTACTTCCTGGTATGGTTACTGTACTGGTACCTCCCCAAAAGAATCTGGATTGTGGTGAGGGAACAGAGAAAAAAGCTCATGTAGGACCTACACTTACGAAGGGGGTAGGCAGATGTATATCAGGGATAAACCTTCTGAGAATAAAACAGCTGGAGCTTGTTAAGGTAATTACACAGGGGAAAGGATAATGTACTGGGAAATCCTCAGAAGAATCTGATTTGTGGTGAGGGGAGAGAGATAAAAGCTCATTTAGGAACGACATGAACATGCTGCGTAGGGAGCTGTTTATCAGTAAATATCTCCACTGAGATTAAGAAAAGCAGTAGCTTTATAAATTAAGTACTTCCTGGTATGGTTACTGTACTGGTAACTCCCCAAAAGAATCTGGATTGTGGTGAGGGAACAGAGAAAAAAGCTCATTTAGGACCTGCACGTACGAAGGGGGTAGGCAGCTGTATATCAGGGAGTAATCCTTCTGAGAATAAAAACAGCTGGAGCTTGTTAAGGTAATTACACAGGGGAAAGGATAATGTACTGGCAACTCCTCAGAAGAATCTGATTTGTGGTGAGGGGAGAGAGATAAAAGCTCATTTAGGAACGACATGAACATGCTGCGTACGTAGCTGTTTATCACTAAATATCTCCACTTAGATTAAGAAAAGCAGTAGCTTAATAAATTAAGTACTTCCTGCGATGGATACTGTACTGGTAACTCCCGAAAAGAATCTGGATTGTGGTGAGGGAACAGAGAAAAAAGCTCATTTATGACCTGCACTTACGAAGGGGGTAGGCAGCTGTATATCAGGGAGTAAACCTTCTGAGATATAAAAACAGCTGGAGCTTGTTAAGGTAATTACACAGGGGAAAGGAAAATGTACTGGGAACCCCTCAGAAGAATCTGATTTGTGGTGAGGGGAGAGAGATAAAAGCTCATTTAGGAACGACATGAACGTGCTGCGTAGGTAGCTGTTTATCAGTAAATATCTCCACTGAAATTAAGAAAAGCAGTAGCTTAATAAATTAAGTATTTCCTGGTATGGTTACTGTACTGGTAACTCCCCAAAAGAATCTGGATTGTGGTGAGGGAACAGAGAAAAAAGCTCATTTAGGACCTGCACGTACGAAGGGGGTAGGCAGCTGTATATCAGGGAGTAATCCTTCTGAGAATAAAAACAGCTGGAGCTTGTTAAGGTAATTACACAGGGGAAAGGATAATGTACTGGGAACTCCTCAGAAGAATCTGATTTTTGGTGAGGGGAGAGAGATAAAAGCTCATTTAGGACCTACACTTACGAAGGGGGTACGCAGCTGTATATCAGGGAGTAAACATTCTGAGAATAAAAACTGCTGGAGCTTGTTAAGGTAATTACACAGGGGAAAGTATAATGTACTGGGAACTCCTGAGATGAATCTGAATTGTGGTGAGGGAAGAGAGATAAAAGCTCATTTAGGAACGACATGAACATACTGCGTATGTGGCTGTTTATCAGTAAATATCGCCACTGAGATTAAGAAAAGCAGTAGCTTAATAAATTATGTACTTCCTGGTATGGTTACTGTACTGGTAACTCCCCAAAAGAATCTCGATTGTGGTGAGGGAACAGAGAAAAAAGCTCATTTAGGACCTACACTTACGAAGGGGGTAGGCAGCTGTATATCAGGGAGTAAACCTTCTGAGAATAAAAACAGCTGGAGCTTGTTAAGGTAATTACACAGGGGAAAGGATAATGTACTGAAAACTCCTCAGAAGAATCTGATTTGTGGTGAGGGGAGAGAGATAAAAGCTCATTTAGGACCTACCCTTACGAAGTGGGTAGGCAGCTGTATATCAGGGAGTAAACCTTCTGAGAATAAAAATAGCTGGAGCTTGTTAAGGTAATTACACAGGGGAAAGGATAATGTACTGGGAACTCCTCAGAAGAATCCGATTTGTGGTGAGGGGAGAGAGATAAAAGCTCATTTAGGAACGACAAGAACATGCTGCGTTTATCAGTAAATATCTCCACTGAGATTAAGAAAAGCAGTAGCTTAATAAGTTAAGTACTTTCTGGTATGGTTACTGTACTGGTAACTCCCCAAAAGAATCTGGATTGTGGTGAGGGAACAGAGAAAAAAGCTCATTTAGGACCTGCACTTACGAAGGGGGTAGGCAGTTGTATATCAGGGAGTAAACCTTCTGAGAATAAAAACAGCTGGAGCTTGGTAAGGTAATTACACAGGGAAAAGGATAATGTACTGGGAACTCCTCAGAAGAATCTGATTGGTGGTGAGGGGAGAGAGATAAAAGCTCATTTAGGAACGACATGAACATGCTGCGTAGGTAGCTGTTTATCAGTAAATATCTCCACTGAGATTAAGAAAAGCAGTAGCTAAATAAATTCAGTACTTCCTGGTATGGTTACTGTACTGGTACCTCCCCAAAAGAATCTGGATTGTGGTGAGGGAACAGAGAAAAAAGCTCATGTAGGACCTACACTTACGAAGGGGGTAGGCAGATGTATATCAGGGATAAACCTTCTGAGAATAAAAACAGCTGGAGCTTGTTAAGGTAATTACACAGGGGAAAGGATAATGTACTGGGAAATCCTCAGAAGAATCTGATTTGTGGTGAGGGGAGAGAGATAAAAGCTCATTTAGGAACGACATGAACATGCTGCGTAGGGAGCTGTTTATCAGTAAATATCTCCACTGAGATTAAGAAAAGCAGTAGCTTTATAAATTAAGTACTTCCTGGTATGGTTACTGTACTGGTAACTCCCCAAAAGAATCTGGATTGTGGTGAGGGAACAGAGAAAAAAGCTCATTTAGGACCTGCACGTACGAAGGGGGTAGGCAGCTGTATATCAGGGAGTAATCCTTCTGAGAATAAAAACAGTTGGAGCTTGTTAAGGTAATTACACAGGGGAAAGGATAATGTACTGGCAACTCCTCAGAAGAATCTGATTTGTGGTGAGGGGAGAGAGATAAAAGCTCATTTAGGAACGACATGAACATGCTGCGTACGTAGCTGTTTATCACTAAATATCTCCACTTAGATTAAGAAAAGCAGTAGCTTAATAAATTAAGTACTTCCTGCGATGGATACTGTACTGGTAACTCCCGAAAAGAATCTGGATTGTGGTGAGGGAACAGAGAAAAAAGCTCATTTATGACCTGCACTTACGAAGGGGGTAGGCAGCTGTATATCAGGGAGTAAACCTTCTGAGATATAAAAACAGCTGGAGCTTGTTAAGGTAATTACACAGGGGAAAGGAAAATGTACTGGGAACCCCTCAGAAGAATCTGATTTGTGGTGAGGGGAGAGAGATAAAAGCTCATTTAGGAACGACATGAACGTGCTGCGTAGGTAGCTGTTTATCAGTAAATATCTCCACTGAAATTAAGAAAAGCAGTAGCTTAATAAATTAAGTATTTCCTGGTATGGTTACTGTACTGGTAACTCCCCAAAAGAATCTGGATTGTGGTGAGGGAACAGAGAAAAAAGCTCATTTAGGACCTGCACGTACGAAGGGGGTAGGCAGCTGTATATCAGGGAGTAATCCTTCTGAGAATAAAAACAGCTGGAGCTTGTTAAGGTAATTACACAGGGGAAAGGATAATGTACTGGCAACTCCTCAGAAGAATCTGATTGGTGGTGAGGGGAGAGAGATAAAAGCTCATTTAGGAACGACATGAACATGGTGCGTACGTAGCTGTTTATCACTAAATATCTCCACTTAGATTAAGAAAAGCAGTAGCTTAATAAATTAAGTACTTCCTGCGATGGATACTGTACTGGTAACTCCCGAAAAGAATCTGGATTGTGGTGAGGGAACAGAGAAAAAAGCTCATTTATGACCTGCACTTACGAAGGGGGTAGGCAGCTGTATATCAGGGAGTAAACCTTCTGAGATATAAAAACAGCTGGAGCTTGTTAAGGTAAGTACACAGGGGAAAGGAAAATGTACTGGGAACCCCTCAGAAGAATCTGATTTGTGGTGAGGGGAGAGAGATAAAAGCTCATTTAGGAACGACATGAACGTGCTGCATAGGTAGCTGTTTATCAGTAAATATCTCCACTGAAATTAAGAAAAGCAGTAGCTTAATAAATTAAGTATTTCCTGGTATGGTTACTGTACTGGTAACTCCCCAAAAGAATCTGGATTGTGGTGAGGGAACAGAGAAAATAGCTCATGTAGGACCTGCACTTACGAAGGGGGTAGGCAGCTGTATATCAGGGAGTAAACCTTCTGAGAATAAAAACAGCTTGAGCTTGTTAAGGTAATTACACAGGGGAAAGGATAATGTACTGGGAACTCCTCAGGAGAATCGGATTTGTGGTGAGGGGAGAGAGATAACAGCTCATTTAGGAACGACATGACCATGCTGCGTAGGTCGCTGTTTATCAGTAAATATCTCCACTGAGATTAAGAAAAGCAGTAGCTTAATAAATTAAGTACTTCCTGGTATGGTTACTGTACTGGGAACTCCCCAAAAGAATCTGGATTGTGGTGAAGGAACAGAAAAAGCTCATTTAGGACCTGCACTTACGAAGGGGGTAGGCAGCTGTATATTAGGGAGTAAACCTTCTGAGAATAAAAACAGCTGGAGCTTGTTAAGGTAATTACACAGGGGAAAGGATAATGTACTGGGAACTCCTCAGAAGAATCTGATTTTTGGTGAGGGGAGAGAGATAAAAGCTCATTTAGGACCTACACTTACGAAGGGGGTAGGCAGCTGTATATCAGGGAGTAAACATTCTGAGAATAAAAACTGCTGGAGCTTGTTAAGGTAATTACACAGGGGAAAGTATAATGTACTGGGAACTCCTCAGATGAATCTGAATTGTGGTGAGGGAAGAGAGATAAAAGCTCATTTAGGAACGACATGAACATGCTGCGTATGTGGCTGTTTATCAGTAAATATCGCCACTGAGATTAAGAAAAGCAGTAGCTTAATAAATTATGTACTTCCTGGTATGGTTACTGTACTGGTAACTCCCCAAAAGAATCTCGATTGTGGTGAGGGAACAGAGAAAAAAGCTCATTTAGGACCTACACTTACGAAGGGGGTAGGCAGCTGTATATCAGGGAGTAAACCTTCTGAGAATAAAAACAGCTGGAGCTTGTTAAGGTAATTACACAGGGGAAAGGATAATGTACTGAAAACTCTTCAGAAGAATCTGATTTGTGGTGAGGGGAGAGAGATAAAAGCTCATTTAGGACCTACACTTACGAAGTGGGTAGGCAGCTGTATATCAGGGAGTAAACCTTCTGAGAATAAAAATAGCTGGAGCTTGTTAAGGTAATTACACAGGGGAAAGGATAATGTACTGGGAACTCCTCAGAAGAATCCGATTTGTGGTGAGGGGAGAGAGATAAAAGCTCATTTAGGAACGACATGAACATGCTGCGTAGGTAGCTGTTTATCAGTAAATATCTCCACTGAGATTAAGAAAAGCAGTAGCTAAATAAATTCAGTACTTCCTGGTATGGTTACTGTACTGGTAACTCCCCAAAAGAATCTGGATTGTGGGGAGGGAACAGAGAAAAAATCACATTTAGGACCTGCACTTAAGAAGGGGGTAGGCAGCTGTATATCAGGGAGTAAACCTTCTGAGAATAAAAAAAGCTGGAGCTTGTTAAGATAATTACACAGGGGAAAGGATAATGTACTTGGAACTCCTCAGAAGAATCTGATTTGTGGTGAGGGGAGAAAGATAAATGCTAATTTAGGAACAACATGAATATGCGGCGTAGGTAGCTGTTTATCAGTAAATATCTCCACTGAGATTAAGAAAAGCAGTAGCTTAATAAGTTAAGTACTTCCTGGTATGGTTACTGTACTGGTAACTCCCCAAAAGAATCTGGATTGTGGTGAGGGAACAGAGAAAAAAGCTCATTTAGGACCTGCACTTACGAAGGGGGTAGGCAGTTGTATATCAGGGAGTAAACCTTCTGAGAATAAAAACAGCTGGAGCTTGTTAAGGTAATTACACAGGGAAAAGGATAATGTACTGGGAACTCCTCAGAAGAATCTGATTGGTGGTGAGGGGAGAGAGATAAAAGCTCATTTAGGAACGACATGAACATGTTGCGTAGGTAGCTGTTTATCAGTAAATATCTCCACTGAGTTTAAGAAAAGCAGTAGCTAAATAAATTCAGTACTTCCTGGTATGGTTACTGTACTGGTAACTCCCCAAAAGAATCTGGATTGTGGGGAGGGAACAGAGAAAAAATCACATTTAGGACCTGCACTTAAGAAGGGGGTAGGCAGGGCTGGGGATATAGCCTAGTGGCAAGAGTGCCTGCCTCGGATACACGAGGCCCTAGGTTCGATTCCCCAGCACCACATATACAGAAAACGGCCAGAAGCGGCGCTGTGGCTCAAGTGGCAGAGTGCTAGCCTTGAGCGGGAAGAAGCCAGGGACAGTGCTCAGGCCCTGAGTCCAAGGCCCAGGACTGGCCAAAAAAAAAAAAAAAGAAGGGGGTAGGCAGCTGTATATCAGGGAGTAAACCTTCTGAGAATAAAAAAAGCTGGAGCTTGTTAAGGTAATTACACAGGGGAAAGGATAATTTACTTGGAACTCCTCAGAATAATCTGATTTGTGGTGAGGGGAGAAAGATAAATGCTCATTTAGGAACAACATGAATATGCTGCGTAGGTAGCTGTTTATCAGTAAATATCTCCACTGAGATTAAGAAAAGCAATAGCTTAATAAATTAAGTACTTCCTGGTATGGTTACTGTACTGGTAACTAGCCAAAAGAATCTTGATTGGGGTGAGGGAACAGATAAAAAAGCTCATTTAGGACCTGCACTTACGAAGGGGGTAGGCAGCTGTATATCAGGGAGTAAACCTGAGAATAAAAACAGCTGGAGCTTATTAAGGTAATTACACAGGGGAAAGGATAATGTACCGGGAACTCCTCAGAAGAATCTGATTTGTGGTGAGGGGAGAGAGATAAATACTCATTTAGGAACGACATGAACATGCTGCGTATGTAGCTGTTTATCAGTAAATATCTCCACTGAGATTAAGAAAAGCAGTAGCTTAATAAATTAAGTACTTCCTGGTATGGGTACTGTACTGGTACCTCCCCAAAAGAATCTGGATTGTGGTGAGGGAACAGAGAAAAAAGCTCATGTAGGACCTACACTTACGAAGGGGGTAGGCAGCTGTATATCAGGGAGTAAACCTTCTGAGAATAAAAACAGCTGGAGCTTGTTAAGGTAATTACACAGGGGAAAGGATAATGTACTGGCAACTCCTCAGAAGAATCTGATTTGTGGTGAGGGGAGAGAGATAAAAGCTCATTTAGAAACGACATGAACATGCTGCGTATGTTGCTGTTTATCAGTAATTATCTCCATTGAGATTAAGAAAAGCAGTAGCTTAATGAATTAAGTACTTCCTGGTATGGTTACTGTACTGGTAACTCCCAAAAAGAATCTGGATGTGGTGAGGGAACAGAGAATAAGCTCATTTAGGACCTGCACTTACGAAGGGGGTAGGCAGCTGTATATCAGGTATAAACCTTCTGAGAATAAAAACAGCTGGAGCTTGTTAAGGTAATTACACAGGGGAAAGGATAATGTATTGGGAACTCGTAAGAAGAATCTGATTTGTGGTGAGGGGAGAGAGATAAAAGCTCATATAGGAACGACATGAACATGCTGTGTAGGTAGCTGTTTATCAGTAAATATCTCCACTGAGATTAAGAAAAGCAGTAGCTTAATAAATTAAGTACTTCCTGGTATGGTTACTGTACTGGTAACTCCCCAAAAGAATCTGGATTGTGCTGAGGGAACAGAGAAAAATGCTCATTAAGGACCTGCACTTACGAAGGGGGTAGGCAGCTGTATATCAGGGAGTAAATCTTCTGAGAATAAAAACAGCTGGAGCTTGTTAAGGTAATTACACAGGGGAAAGGATAATGTATTGGGAACTCCTAAGAAGAATCTGATTTGTGGTGAGGGGAGAGAGGTAAAAGCTCATATAGGAACGACATGAACATGCTGCGTATGTAGCTGTTTATCAGTAAATATCTCCACTGAGATTAAGAAAAGCAGTAGCTTAATAAATTAAGTACTTCCTGGTATGGTTACTGTACTGGTACCTCCCCAAAAGAATCTGGATTGTGGTGAGGGAACAGAGAAAAAAGCTCATGTAGGACCTACACTTACGAAGGGGGTAGGCAGCTGTATATCAGGGAGTAAACCTTCTGAGAATAAAAACAGCTGGAGCTTGTTAAGGTAATTACACAGGGGAAAGGATAATGTACTGGCAACTCCTCAGAAGAATCTGATTTGTGGTGAGGGGAGAGAGATAAAAGCTCATTTAGAAACGACATGAACATGCTGTGTAGGTAGCTGTTTATCAGTAAATATCTCCACTGAGATTAAGAAAAGCAGTAGCTTAATAAATTAAGTACTTCCTGGTATGGTTACTGTACTGGTAACTCCCCAAAAGAATCTGGATTGTGCTGAGGGAACAGAGAAAAATGCTCATTTAGGACCTGCACTTACGAAGGGGTTAGGCAGCTGTATATCAGGGAGTAAATCTTCTGAGAATAAAAACAGCTGCAGCTTGTTAAGGTAATTACACAGGGGAAAGGATAATGTACCGGGAACTCCTCAGAAGAATCTGATTTGTGGTGAGGGGAGAGAGATAAAAGCTCATTTAGGAACGACATGAACATGCTGCGTAGGTAGCTGTTTATCAGTAAATATCTCCACTGAGATTAAGAAAAGCAGTAGCTTAATAAATTAAGTACTTCCTGGTATGGTTACTGTACTGGTAAGTCCCCGAAAGAATCTGGATTGTGGTGAGGGAACAGAGAAAAAAGCTCATTTAGGACCTGCACTTACGAAGGGGGAAGGCAGCTGTATATCAGGGAGTAAACCTGAGAATAAAAACAGCTGGAGCTTGTTAAGGTAATTACACAGGGGAAAGGATAATGTACTGGGAACTCCTCAGAAGAATCTGAATTGTGGTGACGGGAGAGAGATAAAAGCTCATTTAGGAACGACATGAACATGCTGCGTAGGTAGTTGTTTATCAGTAAATATCTCCATTGAGATTAAGAAAAGCAGTAGCTTGATAAATTAAGTATTTCCTGGTATGGTTACTGTACTCGTAACTCCCCAAGAGAATCTGGATTGTGGTGAGGGAACAGAGAAAAAAGCTCATTTAGGACCTGCACTTACGAAGGGGGTAGGCAGCTGTATAGCAGGGAGTAAACGTTCTGAGAATAAAAACAGCTGGAGCTTGTTAAGGTAATTACACAGGGGAAAGGATAATGTACTGGGAACTCCTCAGAAGAATCTGATTTGTGGTGAGGGGAGAGAGATAAAAGCTCATTTAGGAACGACATGAACATGCTGAGTACGTAGCTGTTTATCAGTAAATATCTCCACTGAGATTAAGAAAAGCAGTAGCTTAATAAATTAAGTACTTCCTGGTATGGTTACTGTACGGGTAAGTCCCCAAAAGAATCTGGATTGTGGTGAGGGAATAGAGAAAAAAGCTCATTTAGGACCTGCACTTACGAAGGGGGAAGGCAGCTGTATATCAGGGAGTAAACCTGAGAATAATAACAGCTGGAGCTTGTTAAGGTAATTACACAGGGGAAAGGATAATGTACTGGGAACTCCTCAGAAGAATCTGAATTGTGGTGACGGGAGAGAGATAAAAGCTCATTTAGGAACGATATGAACATGCTGCGTAGGTAGTTGTTTATCAGTAAATATCTCCACTGAGATTAAGAAAAGCAGTAGCTTGATAAATTCAGTACTTCCTGGTATGGTTACTGTACTGGTAACTCCCCAAGAGAATCTGGATTGTGGTGAGGGAACAGAGAAAAAAGCTCATTTAGGACCTGCACTTACGAAGGGGGTACGTAGCTGTGTATCAGGGAGTAAACCTTCTGAGAATAAAAACAGCTGGAGCTTGTTAAGGTAATTACACAGGGGAAAGGATAATTTATTGGGAACTCCTAAGAAGAATTTGAGTTGTGGTGAGGGGAGAAAAATGCTCATTTAGGAACAACATGAATATGCTGCGTAGGTAGCTGTTTATCAGTAAATATCTCCACTGAGATTAAGAAAAGCAATAGCTTAATAAATTAAGTATTTCCTGGTATGGTTACTGTACTGGTAACTAGCCAAAAGAATCTTGATTGGGGTGAGGGAACAGAGAAAAAAGCTCATTTAGGACCTGCACTTACGAAGGGGGTAGGCAGCTGTATATCAGGGAGTAAACCTGAGAATAAAAACAGCTGGAGCTTGTTAAGGTAATTACACAGGGGAAAGGATAATGTACCGGGAACTCCTCAGAAGAATCTGATTTGTGGTGAGGGGAGAGAGATAAATACTCATTTAGGAACGACATGAACATGCTGCGTATGAAGCTGTTTATCAGTAAATATCTCCACTGAGATTAAGAAAAGCAGAAGCTTAATAAATTAAGTACTTCCTGGTATGGTTACTGTACTGGTACCTCCCCAAAAGAATCTGGATTGTGGTGAGGGAACAGAGAAAAAAGCTCATGTAGGACCTACACTTACGAAGGGGGTAGGCAGCTGTATATCAGGGAGTAAACCTTCTGAGAATAAAAACAGCTGGAGCTTGTTAAGGTAATTACACAGGGGAAAGGATAATGTACGGGGAACTCCTCAGAAGAATCTGATTTGTGGTGAGGGGAGAGAGATAAAAGCTCATTTAGAAACGACATGAACATGCTGCGTATGTTGCTGTTTATCAGTAATTATCTCCATTGAGATTAAGAAAAGCAGTAGCTTAATGAATTAAGTACTTCCTGGTATGGTTACTGTACTGGTAACTCCCAAAAAGAATCTGGATGTGGTGAGGGAACAGAGAATAAGCTCATTTAGGACCTGCACTTACGAAGGGGGTAGGCAGCTGTATATCAGGTATAAACCTTCTGAGAATAAAAACAGCTGGAGCTTGTTAAGGTAATTACACAGGGGAAAGGATAATGTATTGGGAACTCCTAAGAAGAATCTGATTTGTGGTGAGGGGAGAGAGATAAAAGCTCATATAGGAACGACATGAACATGCTGTGTAGGTAGCTGTTTATCAGTAAATATCTCCACTGAGATTAAGAAAAGCAGTAGCTTAATAAATTAAGTACTTCCTGGTATGGTTACTGTACTGGTAACTCCCCAAAAGAATCTGGATTGTGCTGAGGGAACAGAGAAAAATGCTCATTAAGGACCTGCACTTACGAAGGGGGTAGGCAGCTGTATATCAGGGAGTAAATCTTCTGAGAATAAAAACAGCTGGAGCTTGTTAAGGTAATTACAAAGGGGAAAGGATAATGTACCGGGAACTCCTCAGAAGAATCTGATTTGTGGTGAGGGGAGAGAGATAAAAGCTCATTTAGGAACGACATGAACATGCTGCGTAGGTAGCTATTTATCAGTAAATATCTCCACTGAGATTAAGAAAAGCAGTAGCTTAATGAATTAAGTACTTCCTGGTATGGTTACTGTACTGGTAACTCCCCAAAAGCATCTGGATTGTGGTGAGGGAACAGAGAATAAGCTCATTTAGGACCTGCACTTACGAAGGGGGTAGGCAGCTCTATATCAGGGATAAACCTTCTGAGAATAAAAACAGCTGGAGCTTGTTAAGGTAATTACCCAGGGGAAAGGATAATGTACTGGGAACTCCTCAGAAGAATCTGATTTGTAATGAGGGGAGAGAGATAAAAGCTCATTTAGGAACGACATGAACATGCTGCGTAGGTAGCTGTTTATCAGTAAATATCTCCACTGAGATTAAGAAAAGCAGTAGCTTAATAAATTAAGTACTTCCTGGTATGGTTACTGTACTGGTAACTCCCCAAAAGAATCTGGATTGTGGTGAGGGAACAGAGAAAAAAGCTCATTTCGGACCTGCACTTCCGAAGGGGGGAGGCAGCAGTATATCAGGGAGTAAACCTTCTCAGAATAAAAACAGCTGGAGCTTGTTAAGGTAATTACACAGGGGAAAGGATAATGTACTGGGAACTCCTCAGCAGAATCTGATTTGTGGTGAAGGGAGAGAGATAAAAGCTCATTTAGGAACCACATGAACATGCTGCGTAGGTAGCTGTTTATCAGTAAATATCTCCACTGAGATTAAGAAAAGCAGTAGCTTAATAAATTAAGTACTTCCTGGTATGGTTACTGTACTGGTAAGTCCCCGAAAGAATCTGGATTGTGGTGAGGGAACAGAGAAAAAAGCTCATTTAGGACCTGCACTTACGAAGGGGGAAGGCAGCTGTATATCAGGGAGTAAACCTGAGAATAAAAACAGCTGGAGCTTGTTAAGGTAATTACACAGGGGAAAGGATAATGTACTGGGAACTCCTCAGAAGAGTCTGAATTGTGGTGACGGGAGAGAGATAAAAGCTCATTTAGGAACGACATGAACATGCTGCATAGGTAGTTGTTTATCAGTAAATATCTCCATTGAGATTAAGAAAAGCAGTAGCTTGATAAATTAAGTATTTCCTGGTATGGTTACTGTACTCGTAACTCCCCAAGAGAATCTGGATTGTGGTGAGGGAACAGAGCAAAAAGCTCATTTAGGACCTGCACTTACGAAGGGGGTAGGCAGCTGTATATCAGGGATAAACCTTCTGAGAATAAAAACAGCTGGAGCTTGTTAAGGTAATTACACAGGGGAAAGGATAATGTACTGGGAACTCCTCAGAAAAATCTGATTTGTGGTGAGGGGAGAGAGATAAAAGCTCATTTAGGAACGACATGAACATGCTGCGTAGGTAGCTGTTTATCAGTAAATATCTCCACTGAGATTAAGAAAAGCAGTAGCTTAATAAATTAAGTACTTCCTGGTATGGTTACTGTATTGGTAACTCCCCAAAAGAATCTGGATTGTGGTGAGGGAACAGAGAAAAAAGCTCATTTAGGACCTGCACTTACGAAGAGGGTAGGCAGCCGAATATCAGGGAGTAAACCTTCTGAGAATAAAAACAGCTGGAGCTTGTTAAGGTAATTACACAGGGGAAAGGATAATGTACTGGGAACTCCTCAGAAGAATCTGATTTGTGGTGAGGGGAGAGAGATAAAAGCTCATTTAGGAACGACATGAACATGCTGAGTACGTAGCTGTTTATCAGTAAATATCTCCACTGAGATTAAGAAAAGCAGTAGCTTAATAAATTAAGTACTTCCTGGTATGGTTACTGTACGGGTAAGTCCCCAAAAGAATCTGGATTGTGGTGAGGGAATAGAGAAAAAAGCTCATTTAGGACCTGCACTTACGAAGGGGGAAGGCAGCTGTATATCAGGGAGTAAACCTGAGAATAAAAACAGCTGGAGCTTGTTAAGGTAATTACACAGGGTAAAGGATAATGTACTGGGAACTCCTCAGAAGAATCTGAATTGTGGTGACGGGAGAGAGATAAAAGCTCATTTAGGAACGATATGAACATGCTGCGTAGGTAGTTGTTTATCAGTAAATATCTCCACTGAGATTAAGAAAAGCAGTAGCTTGATAAATTCAGTACTTCCTGGTATGGTTACTGTACTGGTAACTCCCCAAGAGAATCTGGATTGTGGTGAGGGAACAGAGAAAAAAGCTCATTTAGGACCTGCACTTACGAAGGGGGTACGTAGCTGTGTATCAGGGAGTAAACCTTCTGAGAATAAAAACAGCTGGAGCTTGTTAAGGTAATTACACAGGGGAAAGGATAATTTATTGGGAACTCCTAAGAAGAATCTGATTTGTGGTGAGGGGAGAGAGATAAAAGCTCATTTAGGAACGACATGAACATGCTGTGTAGGTAGCTGTTTATCAGTAAATATCTCCACTGAGATTAAGAAAAGCAGTAGCTTAATAAATTAAGTACTTCCTGGTATGGTTACTGTACTGGTAACTCCCCAAAAGAATCTGGATTGTGCTGAGGGAACAGAGAAAAATGCTCATTTAGGACCTGCACTTACGAAGGGGTTAGGCAGCTGTATATCAGGGAGTAAATCTTCTGAGAATAAAAACAGCTGCAGCTTGTTAAGGTAATTACACAGTGGAAAAGATAATGTACCGGGAACTCCTCAGAAGAATCTGATTTGTGGTGAGGGGAGAGAGATAAAAGCTCATTTAGGAACGACATGAACATGCTGCGTAGGTAGCTGTTTATCAGTAAATATCTCCACTGAGATTAAGAAAAGCAGTAGCTTGATAAATTCAGTACTTCCTGGTATGGTTACTGTACTGGTAACTCCCCAAAAGAATCTGGATTGTGATGAGGGAACAGAGAAAAAAGCTCATTTAGGACCTGCACTTACGAAGGGGGTAGGCAGCTGTATATCAGGGAGTAAAACTTCTGAGAATTAAAACAGCTGGAGCTTGTTAAGGTAATTACACAGGTGAAAGGATAATGTACTGGGAACTCCTCAGAAGAATCTGATTTGTGGTGAGGGCAGAGAGATTAAAGCTCATTTAGGAACGACATGAACACGCTGCATAGGTTGCTGTTTATCACTAAATATCTCCACTGAGATTATGAAAAGCAGTAGTTTAATAAATTAAGTACTTCCTGGTATGGTTACTGTACTGGTAACTCCCCAAAAGAATCTGGATTGTGGTGAGGGAACAGAGGAAAAAGCTCATTTAGGAACTGCACTTACGAAGGGGGTAGGCAGCTGTATATCAGGGAGTAAACCTTCTGAGAATAAAAACAGCTGGAGCTTGTTAAGGTAATTACACAGGGGAAAGGATAATGTACTGGGAACTCCTCAGAACAATCTGATTTGTGGTGAGGGGAGAGAGATAAAAGCTCATTTAGGAACGACATGAACATGCTGCGTAGGTAGCTGTTTATCAGTAAATATCTCTACTGAGATTAAGAAAAGCAGTAGCTTAATAAATTAAGTACTTCCTGGTATGGTTACTGTACTGGTAACTCCCCAAAAGAATCTGGATTGTGGTGAGGGAACAGAGAAAAAAGCTCATTTATGACCTGCACTTCAAAGGGGTTAGGCAGCAGTATATCAGGGAGTAAACCTTCTGAGAATAAAAACAGCTGGAGCTTGTTAAGGTAATTACACAGGGGAAAGGATAATGTACTGGGAACTCCTCAGAAGAATCTGATTTGTGGTGAGGGGAGAGAGATAAAAGCTCATTTAGGAACGACATGAACATGCTGCGTAGGTAGCTGTTTATCAGTAAATATCTCCACTGAGATTAAGAAAAGCAGTAGCTTAATAAATTAAGTACTTCCTGGTATGGTTACTGTACTGGTAACTCCCCAAAAGAATCTGGATTGTGGTGAGGGAACAGAGAACAAAGCTCAATTAGGACCTGCACTTACGAAGGGGGTAGGCAGCTGTATATCAGGGAGTAAACCTTCTGAGAATAAAAACAGCTGGAGCTTTTTAAGGTAATTACACAGGGGAAAGGATAATGTACTGGGAACTCCTCAGAAGAATCTGATTTGTGGTGAGGGGAGAGAGACAAAAGCTCATTTAGGAACGACATGAACATGCTGCGTAGGTAGCTGTTTAACAGTAAATATCTCCACTGAGATTAAGAAAAGCAGTAGCTTAATAAATTAAGTACTTCCTGGTATGGTTACTGTACTGGTAACTCCCCAAAAGAATCTGGATTGTGGTGAGGGAACAGAAAAAAACTCATTTAGGACCTGCACTTACGAAGGGGGTAGGCAGCTGTATATCAGCGAGTAAACCTTCTGAGAATAAAAACAGCTGGAGCTTGTTAAGGTAATTACACAGGGGAAAGGATAATGTACCGGGAACTCCTCAGAAGAATCTGAATTGTGGTGAGGGGAGAGAGATAAAAGCTCATTTAGGAACGACATGAACATGCTGCGTAGGTAGCTGTTTATCAGTAAATATCTCCACTGAGATTAAGAAAAGCAGTAGCTTGAGAAATTAAGTACTTCCTGGTATGGTTATTGTACTTGTAACTCCCCTGATGAATCTGGATTGTGGTGAGGGAACAGAGAAAAAAGCTCATTTAGGACCTGCACTTACGAAGGGGGTAGGCAGCTGTATATCAGGGAGTAAACCTTCTGAGAATAAAAACAGCTGGAGCTTGTTAAGGTAATTACACAGGGGAAAGGATAATGTACTGGGAACTCCTGAGAAGAATCTGATTTGTGGTGAGGGGAGAGAGATAAAAGCTCATTTTTGAACGACATGACCATGCTGCGTAGGTAGCTGTTTACCAGTAAATATCTCCACTGAGATTAAGAAAAGCAGTAGCTTAATAAATTAAGTACTTCCTGGTATCGTTACTGTACTGGTAACTCCCCAAAAGAATCTGGATTGTTTTGACGGAACAGAGAAAAAAGCTCAATTAGGACCTGCACTTCGAAGGGGGTAGGCAGCAGTATATCAAGGAGTAAACCTTCTGAGAATAAAAAGAGCTGGAGCTTGTTAAGGTAATTACACAGGGGAAAGGATAATGTACTGGGAACTCCTCAGAAGAATCTGATTTGTGGTGTGGGGAGAGAGATAAAAGCTCATTTAGGAACGACATGAACATGCTGCGTAGGTAGCTGTTTATCAGTAAATATCTCCACTGAGATTAAGAAAAGCAGTAGCTTAATAAATTAAGTACTTCCTGGAATGGTTACTGTACTGGTTACTCCTCAAAAGAGTCTGGATTGTGGTGACGGAACAGAGAAAAAAGCTCATTTAGGACCTGCACTTACGAAGTGGGTAGGCAGCTGTATATCAGGGAGTAAACCTTCTGAGAATAAAAACAGCTGGAGCTTGTTAAGGTAATTACACAGGTGAAAGGATAATGTACTGGGAACTCTTCAGAAGAATCTGATTTGTGGTGAGGGGAGAGAGACAAAAGCTCATTTAGGAACGACATGAACATGCTGCATAGGTAGCTGTTTATCAGTAAATATCTCCTCTGTGATTAAGAAAAGCAGTAGCTTAATAAATTAAGTACTTCCTGGTATGGTTACTGTACTGGTAACTCCCCAAAAGCATCTGGATTGTGGTGAGGGAACAGAGAAAAAAGCTCATTTAGGACCTGCACTTACGAAGGGTTAGGCAGCTGTATATCAGGGAGTAAACCTTCTGAGAATAAAAACAGCTGGAGCTTGTTAAGGTAATTACACAGGGGAAAGGATAATGTACTGGGAACTCCTCAGAAGAATCTGATTTGTGGTGAGGGGAGAGAGATAAAAGCTCATTTAGGAACGACATGAACATGCTGCGTAGGTACCTGTTTATCAGTAAATATCTCCACTGAGATTAAGAAAAGCAGTAGCTTAATAAATTAAGTACTTCCTGGTATGGTTCCTGTACTGGTAACTCCCCAAAAGAATCTGGATTGTGGTGAGGGAACAGAAAAAAACTCATTTAGGACCTGCACTTACAAAGGGGGTAGGCAGCTGTATATCAGGGGGTAAACCTTCTGAGAATAAAAACAGCTGGAGCTTGTTAAGGTAATTACACAGGGGAAAGGATAATGTACTGGGAACTCCTCAGAAGAATCTGATTTGTGGTGAGGGGAGAGAGATAAAAGCTCATTTAAGAACGACATGAACATGCTGCGTAGGTAGCTGTTTATCAGTAAATATCTCCACTGAGATTAAGAAAAGCAGTAGCTTGATAAATTAAGTACTTCCTGGTATGGTTATTGTACTGGTAACTCCCCTAATGAATCTGGATTGTGGTGAGGGAACAGAGAAAAAAGCTCATTTAGGAAAAGGCACTTACGAAGGGGGTAGGCAGCTCTATATCAGGGAGTAAACCTTCTGAGAATAAAAACAGCTGGAGATTGTTAAGGTAATTACACAGGGGAAAGGATAATGTACTGGGAACTCCTGAGAAGAATCTGATTTGTGGTGAGGGGAGAGAGATAAAAGCTCATTTAGGAACGACATGAACATGCTGCGTAGGTAGCTGTTTACCAGTAAATATCTCCACTGAGATTAAGAAAAGCAGTAGCTTAATAAATTAAGTAATTCCTGGTATGGTTACTGTACTGGTAACTCCCCAAAAGAATCTGGATTGTTTTGAGGGAACAGAGAAAAAAGCTCATTTAGGACCTGCACTTCTAAGGGGGTAGGCAGCAGTATATCAGGGAGTAAACCTTCTGAGAATAAAAACAGCTGGAGCTTGTTAAGGTAATTACACAGGGGAAAGGATAATGTACTGGGAACTCCTCAGAAGAATCTGAGTTATGGTGAGGGGAGAGAGATAAAAGCTCATTTAGGAACGACATGAACATGCTGCGTAGGTAGCTGTTTACCAGTAAATATCTCCACTGAGATTAAGAAAAGCAGTAGCTTAATAAATTAATTACTTCCTGGTATGGTTTCTGTACTGGTAACTCCCCAAAAGAATCTGGATTGTTTTGAGGGAACAGAGAAAAAAGCTCATTTAGGACCTGCACTTCTAAGGGGGTAGGCAGCAGTATATCAGGGAGTAAACCTTCTGAGAATAAAAACAGCTGGAGATTGTTAAGGTAATTACACAGGGAAAAGGATAATGTACTGGGAAATCCTCAGAAGAATCTGAGTTGTGGTGAGGGGAGAGAGATAAAAGCTCATTTAGGAACGACATGAACATGCTGCCTAGGTAGCTGTTTATCAGTAAATATCTCCACTGAGATTAAGAAAAGCAGTAGCTTAATAAATTAAGTACTTCCTGGTATGGTTACTGTACTGGTAACTCCCCAAAAGAATCTGGATTGTAGTGAGGGAACAGAGAAAAAAGCTCATTTAGGACCTGCACTTACGAAGGGGGTAGGCAGCTGTATATCAGGGATTAAACCTTCTGAGAATAAAAACAGCTGGAGCTTCTTAAGGTAATTACACAGGGGAAAGGATAATGTACTGGGAACTCCTCAGAAGAATCTGATTTGTGGTGACGGGAGAGAGATAAAAGCTCATTTAGGAACGACATGAACATGCTGCGTAGGTAGCTGTTTATCAGTAAATATCTCTACTGAGATTAAGAAAAGCAGTAGCTTGAGAAATTAAGTACTTCTTGGTATGGTTATTGTACTGGTAACTCCCCAAAAGAATCTGGATTGTGGTGAGGGAACAGAGAAAAAAGCTCATTTAGGACCTGCACATACGAAGAGGGTAGGCAGTGGTTTATCAGGGAGTAAACCTTCTGAGAATAAAAACAGCTGGAGCTTGTTAAGGTAATTACACAGGGGAAAGGATAATGTACTGGGAACTCCTCAGCAGAATCTGATTTGTGGTGAGTGGAGAGAGATAAAAGCTCATTTAGGAACGACATGAACATGCTGCGTAGGTAGCTGTTTATCAGAAAATATCTCCACTGAGATTAAGAAAAGCAGTAGCTTAATAAATTAAGTACTTCCTGGTATGGTTACTGTACTGGTAACTCCCCAAAAGAATCTGGATTGTGGTGAGAGAACAGAGAAAAAAGCTCATTTAGGAGCTGCACTTACGAAGGGGGTATGCAGCTGTATATCACCACTGAGATTAAGAAAAGCAGGGGTTGGGGATATAGCCTAGTGGCAAGAGTGCCTGCCTCGGATACACGAGGCCCTAGGTTCGGTTCCCCAGCTGCACATATACAGAAAACAGCCAGAAGCGGCGCTGTAGCTCAAATGGCAGAGTGCTAGCCTTGAGCGGCAAGAAGCCAGGGACAGTGCTCAAGCCCTGAGAACAAGGGCCAGGCCTGGCCAAAAAAAAAAAAAAAAAAAGCAAAGAAAAGCAGTAGCTTAATAAATTAAGTACTTCCTGGTATGGTTACTGTACTGGTAACTCCCGAAAAGAGTCTGGATTGTGGTGAGGGAACAGAGAAAAAAGCTCATTTAGGACCTACACTTACGAAGGGGGTAGGCAGCTGTATATCAGGGAGTAAACCTTCTGAGAATAAAAACAGCTGGAGCTTGTTAAGGTTATTACACAGGGGAAAGGATAATGTACTGGGAACTCCTCAGAAGAATCTGATTTGTGGTGAGGGGAGAGAGATAAAAGCTCATTTAGGAACGACATGAACATGCTGCGTAGGTAGCTGTTTATCAGTAAATATCTCCACTGAGATTAAGAAAAGCAGTAGCTTAATAAATTAAGTACTTCTTGGTATGGTTATTGTACTGGTAACTCCCGAAAAGAGTCTGGATTGTGGTGAGGGAACAGAGAAAAAAGCTCATTTAGGACCTACACTTACGAAGGGGGTAGGCAGCTGTATATCAGGGAGTAAACCTTCTGAGAATAAAAAAAGCTGGAGCTTGTTAAGGTTATTACACAGGGGAAAGGATAATGTACTGGGAACTCCTCAGCAGAGTCTGATTTGTGGTGATGGGAGAGAGATAAAAGCTCATTTAGGAACGACATGACCATGCGGCGTAGGTAGCTGTTTATCAGAAAATATCTCCACTGAGATTAAGAAAAGCAGTAGCTTAATAAATTAAGTACTTCCTGGTATGGTTACTGAACTGGGAACTCCCCAAAAGAATCTGGATTGTGGTGAGAGAACAGAGAAAAAAGCTCATTTAGGACCTGCACTTACGAAGGGTGTAGGCAGCTGTATATCAGGGAGTAAACCTTCTGAGAATAAAAACAGCTGGATCTTGTTAAGGTAATTACACAGGGGAAAGGATAATGTACTGGGAACTCCTCAGCAGAATCTGATTTGTGGTGAGTGGAGAGAGATAAATGCTCATTTAGGAACGACATGAACATGCTGCGTACGTAGCTGTTTATGAGTAAATATCTCCACTGAGATTAAGAAAAGCAGTAGCTTAATAAATTAAGTACTTCCTGGTATGGTTACTGTACTGGTAACTCCCCAAAAGAATCTGGATTGTGGTGAGGGAACAGAGAAAAAAGCTCATTTAGGACCTGCACTTACGAAGGGGGTAGGCAGTTGTACATCAGGGAGTAAACCTTCTGAGAATAAAAACAGCTGGAGCTTGTTAAGGTAATTACACAGGGGAAAGGATAATGTACTGGGAACTCCTCAGAAGAATCTGATTTGTGGTGAGGGGAGAGAGATAAAAGCTCATTTAGGAACGACATGAACATCCTTCATACGTAGCTGTTTATCAGTAAATATCACCACTGAGATTAAGAAAAGCAGGGGCTGGGGATATAGCCTAGTGGCAAGAGTGCCTGCCTCGGATACACGAGGCCCTAGGTTCGGTTCGCCAGCTGCACATATACAGAAAACGGCCAGAAGCGGCGCTGTAGCTCAAATGGCAGAGTGCTAGCCTTGAGCGGCAAGAAGCCAGGGACAGTGCTCAGGCCCTGAGTCCAAGGCCCAGGCCTGGCCAAAAAAAAAAAAAAGAAAAGAAAAGAAAAGCAGTAGCTTAATAAATTAAGTACTTCCTGGTATGGTTACTGAACTGGTAACTCCCGAAAAGAGTCTGGATTGTGGTGAGGGAACAGAGAAAAAAGCTCATTTAGGACCTAAACTTACGAAGGGGGTAGGCAGCTGTATATCAGGGAGTAAACCTTCTGAGAATAAAAACAGCTGGAGCTTGTTAAGGTTATTACACAGGGGAAAGGATAATGTACTGGGAACTCCTCAGAAGAATCTGATTTGTGGTGAGGGGAGAGAGATAAAAGCTCATTTAGGAACGACATGAACATGCTGCGTAGGTAGCTGTTTATCAGTAAAAATCTCCACTGAGATTAAGAAAAGCAGTAGCTTAATAAATTAAGTACTTCTTGGTATGGTTATTGTACTGGTAACTCCCCAAAAGAATCTGGATTGTGGTGAGGGAACAGAGAAAAAAGCTCATTTAGGACCTGCACTTACGAAGGGGGTAGGCAGTTGTACATCAGGGAGTATACCTTCTGAGAATAAAAACAGCTGGAGCTTAAAAAGGTAATTACACAGGGGAAAGGATAATGTACCTGGAACTCCTCAGAAGAATCTGATTTGTGGTGATGGGAGAGAGATAAAAGCTCATTTAGGAACGACATGAACATGCTGCGTAGGTAGCTGTTTATCAGTAAATATCTCCACTGAGATTAAGAAAAGCAGTAGCTTAATAAATTAAGTACTTCTTGGTATGGTTATTGTACTGGTAACTCCCCAAAAGAATCTGGATTGTGGTGAGGGAACAGAGAAAAAAGCTCATTTAGGACCTGCACATACGAAGAGGGTAGGCAGTGGTTTATCAGGGAGTAAACCTTCTGAGAATAAAAACAGCTGGAGCTTGTTAAGGTAATTACACAGGGGAAAGGATAATGTACTGGGAACTCCTCAGCAGAATCTGATTTGTGGTGAGTGGAGAGAGATAAAAGCTCATTTAGGAACGACATGAACATGCTGCGTAGGTAGCTGTTTATCAGAAAATATCTCCACTGAGATTAAGAAAAGCAGTAGCTTAATAAATTAAGTACTTCCTGGTATGGTTACTGTACTGGTAACTCCCCAAAAGAATCTGGATTGTGGTGAGAGAACAGAGAAAAAAGCTCATTTAGGAGCTGCACTTACGAAGGGGGTATGCAGCTGTATATCACCACTGAGATTAAGAAAAGCAGGGGTTGGGGATATAGCCTAGTGGCAAGAGTGCCTGCCTCGGATACACGAGGCCCTAGGTTCGGTTCCCCAGCTGCACATATACAGAAAACAGCCAGAAGCGGCGCTGTAGCTCAAATGGCAGAGTGCTAGCCTTGAGCGGCAAGAAGCCAGGGACAGTGCTCAAACCCTGAGAACAAGGGCCAGGCCTGGCCAAAAAAAAAAAAAAAAAAGAAAAGAAAAGCAGTAGCTTAATAAATTAAGTACTTCCTGGTATGGTTACTGTACTGGTAACTCCCGAAAAGAGTCTGGATTGTGGTGAGGGAACAGAGAAAAAAGCTCATTTAGGACCTACACTTACGAAGGGGGTAGGCAGCTGTATATCAGGGAGTAAACCTTCTGAGAATAAAAACAGCTGGAGCTTGTTAAGGTTATTACACAGGGGAAAGGATAATGTACTGGGAACTCCTCAGAAGAATCTGATTTGTGGTGAGGGGAGAGAGATAAAAGCTCATTTAGGAACGACATGAACATGCTGCGTAGGTAGCTGTTTATCAGTAAATATCTCCACTGAGATTAAGAAAAGCAGTAGCTTAATAAATTAAGTACTTCTTGGTATGGTTATTGTACTGGTAACTCCCGAAAAGAGTCTGGATTGTGGTGAGGGAACAGAGAAAAAAGCTCATTTAGGACCTACACTTACGAAGGGGGTAGGCAGCTGTATATCAGGGAGTAAACCTTCTGAGAATAAAAAAAGCTGGAGCTTGTTAAGGTTATTACACAGTGGAAAGGATAATGTACTGGGAACTCCTCAGCAGAATCTGATTTGTGGTGATGGGAGAGAGATAAAAGCTCATTTAGGAACGACATGACCATGCTGCGTAGGTAGCTGTTTATCAGAAAATATCTCCACTGAGATTAAGAAAAGCAGTAGCTTAATAAATTAAGTACTTCCTGGTATGGTTACTGTACTGGTAACTCCCCAAAAGAATCTGGATTGTGGTGAGAGAACAGAGAAAAAAGCTCATTTAGGACCTGCACTTACGAAGGGTGTAGGCAGCTGTATATCAGGGAGTAAACCTTCTGAGAATAAAAACAGCTGGATCTTGTTAAGGTAATTACACAGGGGAAAGGATAATGTACTGGGAACTCCTCAGCAGAATCTGATTTGTGGTGAGTGGAGAGAGATAAATGCTCATTTAGGAACGACATGAACATGCTGCGTACGTAGCTGTTTATGAGTAAATATCTCCACTGAGATTAAGAAAAGCAGTAGCTTAATAAATTAAGTACTTCCTGGTATGGTTACTGTACTGGTAACTCCCCAAAAGAATCTGGATTGTGGTGAGGGAACAGAGAAAAAAGCTCATTTAGGACCTGCACTTACGAAGGGGGTAGGCAGTTGTACATCAGGGAGTAAAACTTCTGAGAATAAAAACAGCTGGAGCTTAAAAAGGTAATTACACAGGGGAAAGGGTAATGTACCTGGAACTCCTCAGAAGAATCTGATTTGTGGTGAGGGGAGAGAGATAAAAGCTCATTTAGGAACGACATGAACATGCTGCGTAGGTAGCTGTTTATCAGAAAATTTCTCCACTGAGATTAAGAAAAGCAGTAGCTTAATAAATTAAGTACTTCCTGGTATTGTTACTGTACTGGTAACTCCCCAAAATAATCTGGATTGTGGTGAGGAACAGAGAAAAAGCTCATTTAGGACCTGCACATACGAAGGGGGTAGGCAGTGGTTTATCAGGGAGTAAACCTTCTGAGAATAAAAACAGCTGGAGCTTGTTAAGGTAATTACACAGGGGAAAGGATAATGTACTGGGAACTCCTCAGAAGAATCTGATTTGTGGTGATGGGAGAGAGAAAAAAGCTCATTTAGGAACGACATGACCATGCTGCTTAGGTAGCTGTTTATCAGTAAATATCTCCACTGAGATTAAGAAAAGCAGTAGCTTAATAAATTAAGTACTTCCTGGTATGGTTACTGTACTGGTAACTCCCCAAAAGAATCTGGATTGTGGTGAGAGAACAGAGAAAAAAGCTCATTTAGGACCTGCACTTACAAAGGGGGTAGGCAGCTGTATATCAGGGAGTAAACCTTCTGAGAATAAAAACAGCTGGAGCTTGTTAAGGTAATTACACAGGGGAAAGGATAATGTACTGGGAACTCCTCAGCAGAATCTGATTTGTGGTGAGTGGAGAGAGATAAATGCTCATTTAGGAACGACATGAACATGCTGCGTATGTAGCTGTTTATGAGTAAATATCTCCACTGAGATTAAGAAAAGCAGTAGCTTAATAAATTAAGTACTTCCTGGTATGGTTACTGTACTGGTAACTCCCCAAAAGAATCTGGATTGTGGTGAGGGAACAGAGAAAAAAGCTCATTTAGGACCTGCACTTACGAAGGGGGTAGGCAGTTGTACATCAGGGAGTAAACCTTCTGAGAATAAAAACAGCTGGAGCTTAAAAAGGTAATTACACAGGGGAAAGGATAATGTACCTGGAACTCCTCAGAAGAATCTGATTTGTGGTGAGGGGAGAGAGATAAAAGCTCATTTAGGAACGACATGAACATGCTGTGTAGGTAGCTGTTTATCAGAAAATATCTCCACTGAGATTAAGAAAAGCAGTAGCTTAATAAATTAAGTACTTCCATGTATTGTTGCTGTACTGGTAACTCCCCAAAATAATCTGGATTGTGGTGAGGAACAGAGTAAAAAGCTCATTTAGGACCTGCACTTACGAAGGGGGTAGGCAGCTGTATATCAGGGAGTAAACCTTCTGAGAATAAAAACAGCTGGAGCTTGTTAAGGTAATTACACAGGGGAAAGGATAATGTACTGGGAACTCCTAAGAAGAATCTGATTCGTGGTGAGGGGAGGGAGATAAATGCTCATTTAGGAACGACATGAACATGCTGCGTAGGTAGCTGTTTATCAGTAAATATCTCCACTGAGATTAAGAAAAGCAGTAGCTTAATAAATTAAGTACTTCCTGGCATGGTGACTGTAATGGTAACTCCCCAAAAGAATCTGGATTGTGGTGAGGGAACAGAGAAAAAAGCTCATTTAGGACCTGCACTTACGAAGGGGGTAGGCAGCTGTATATCAGGGAGTAAACCTTCTGAGAATAAAAAAAGCTGGAGCTTGTTAAGGTAATTACACAGGGGAAAGGATAATGTACTGGGAACTCCTCAGAAGAAACTGATTTGTGGTGACGGGAGAGAGATAAAAGCTCATTTAGGAACGACATGAACATGCTGCGTAGGTAGCTGTTTATCAGTAAATATCTCCACTGAGATTAAGAAAAGCAGTAGCTTAATAAATTAAGTACTTCCTGGTATGGTTACTGTACTTGTAACTCCCCAAAAGAATATGGATTGTGGTGAGGGAACACAGCAAAAAGTTCATTTAGGACCTGCACTTAGGAAGGGGGTAGGCAGCTGTATATCAGGGAGTAAACTTTCTGAGAATAAAAATGGCCGGAGTTTGTTAATGTAATTACACAGGGGAAAGGATAATGTACTGGGGACTCCTCAGAAGAATCTGATTTTTGGTGAGGGGAGAGAGATAAAAGCTCATGTAGGAACGACATGAACATGCGGCTTAGGTAGCTGTTTATCACTAAATATCTCCTCTGAGATTAAGAAAAGCAGTAGCTTAATAATTAAGTACTTCCTGGTATGGTGACTGTACTGGTAACTCCCCAAAAGATTCTGGATTGTGGTGAGGGAACAGAGAAAAAAGCTCATTTAGGACCTGCACTTACGAAGGGGGTATGCAGCTGTATATTAGGGAGTAAACCTTCTGAGAATAAAAACAGCTGGAGCTTGTTAAGGTAATTACACAGGGGAAAGGATAATGTACTGGGAACTCCTCAGAAGAATCTGGTTTGGGGTGAGGGGAGAGATATAAAAGCTCATTTAGAACCTACACTTACGAAGGGGGTAGGCAGCTGTATATCAGGGAGTAAACCTTCTGAGCATAAAAATAGCTGGAGCTTGTTAAGGTAATTACACAGGGGAAAGGATAATGTACCGGGAACTCCTCAGAAGAATCTGATTTGTGGTGAGGGGAGAGAGATAAAAGATCATTTAGGAACGACATGAACATGCTGCATAGGTAGCTGTTTATCAGTAAATATCTCCACTGAGATTAAGAAAAGCAGTAGCTTAATGAATTAAGTACTTCCTGGTATGGATACTGTACTGGTAACTCCCCAAAAGAATCTGGATTTTGGTGAGGGAACAGAGAAAAAAGCTCATTTAGGACCTGCACTTAAGAATTGGGTAGGCAGCTGTATATCAGGGAGTAAACCTTCTGAGAATAAAAACAGCTTGAGCTTGTTAAGGAAATTACACAGGGGAAAGGATAATGTACTGGGAACTCCTCAGAGGAATCTGATTTGTGGTGAGGGGAGAGAGATAAAAGCTCATTTAGTAACGACATGAACATGCTGCGTAGGTAGCATTTGTAAGTAAATATCTCCACTGAGATTAAGAAAAGCAGTAGCTTAATAAATTAAGTACTTCCTGGCATGGTTACTGTACTGGTAACTCCGCAAAAGAATCTGGATTGTGGTGAGGGAACAGAGAAAAAAGCTCATTTAGGACCTGCACTTACTAAGGGGGTAGGCAGCTGTATAATAGGGAGTAAACCTTCTGAGAATAAAAACAGCTTTAGCTTGTTAAGATAATTACACAGGGGAAAGGACAATGTACTGGGAACTCCTCAGAAGAATCTGATTTGTGGAGAGGGGAGAGTGATAAAAGATCATTTAGGAACGACATGAACATGCTGCGTAGGTAGCTGTTTATCAGTAAATATCTCCACAGAGATTAAGAAAAGCAGTAGCTTAATAAATTAAGTACTTCCTGGTATGGTTACAGTACTGGTAACTCCCCAAAAGAATCTGGATTGTGGTGAGGGAACAGAGAAAAATCTCATTTAGGACCTGCACTTACGAAGGGGGTAGGCAGCTGTATATCAGGGAGTAAACCTTCTGAGAATAAAAACAGCTGGAGCTTGTTAAAGTAATTACACAGGGGAAAGGATAATGAACTGGGAAGTCCTCAGAAGAATCTGATTTGTGATGAGGGGAGAGAGATAAAAGCTCACTTAGGAACGACATGAACATGCTGCATAGGTAGCTGTTTATCAGTAAATATCTACACTGAGATTAAGAAAAGCAGTAGCTTAATGAATTAAGTACTTCCTGGTATGGTTACTGTACTGGTAACTCCCCAAAAGAATCTGGATTGTGGTGAGGGAACAGAGAAAAAAGCTCATTTAGGACCTGCACTTAAGAAGGGGGTAGGCAGCTGTATATCAGGGAGTAAACCTTCTGAGAATAAAAACAGCTGGAGCTTGTTAAGGTAATTACACAGGGGAAAGGATAATGTACTGGGAACTCCTCAGAAGAATCTGATTTGTGGTGAGGGGAGAGTGATAAAAGCTCATTTACGAACGACATGAACATGCTGCGTAGGTAGCATTTGTCAGTAAATATCTCCACTGAGATTAAGAAAAGCAGTAGCTTAATAAATTAAGTACTTCCTGGCATGGTTACTGTACTGGTAACTCCGCAAAAGAATCTGGATTGTGGTGAGGGAACAGAGAAAAAAGCTCATTTAGGACCTGCACTTACGAAGGGGGTAGGCAGCTATATATCAGGGAGTAAACTTTCTGAGAATAAAAACAGCTGGAGCTTATTAAGGTAATTACACAGGGGAAAGGATAATGTACCGGGAACTCCTCAGAAGAATGTGATTTGTGGTGAGAGGAGAGAGATAAAAGCTCATTTAGGAATGACATGAACATGCTGCGTAGGTAGCTGTTTATCAGTATATATCTCCACTGAGATTAAGAAAAGCAGTAGCTTAATAAATTAAGTACTTCCTAGTATGGTTACTGTACTGGTAACTCCCCAAAAGAATCTGGATTGTGGTGAGGGAACAGAGAAAAAAGCTCATTTAGGACCTGCACTTACGAAGGGAGTAGGCAGCTGTATATCAGGGAGTAAACCTTCTGAGAAAAAAACAACTGGAGTTTGTTAAGGTAATTACACAGGGGAAAGGATAATGTACTGGGAACTCCTCAGAAGAATCTGATTTGTGGTGAGGGGAGAGAGATAAAAGCTCATTAAGGAACGACATGAACATGCTGCCTAGGTAGCTGTTTATCAGTAAATATCTCCACTGAGATTTAGAAAAGCAGTAGCTTAAGAAATTAAGTACTTCCTGGTATGGTTACTATACTGGTAACTCCCCAAAAGAATCTGGATTGTGGTGAGGGAACAGAGAAAAAAGCTCATTTAGGACCTGCACTTACGAAGGGGGTAGGCAGCTGTATATCAGGGAGTAAACCTTCTGAGAATAAAAACAGCTGGAGCTTGTTAAGGTAATTACACAGGGGAAAGGATAATGTACTGGGAACTGCTCAGAAGAATCTGAATTGTGGTGAGGGGAGAGAGATAAAAGCTCATTTAGGAACTACATGAACATGCTGCGTAGGTAGCTGTTTATCAGTAAATATCTCCACTGAGATTAAGAAAAGCAGTAGCTTGAGAAATTAAGTACTTCCTGGTATGGTTATTGTACTTGTAACTCCCCTAATGAATCTGGATTGTGGTGAGGGAACAGAGAAAAAAGCTCATTTAGGACCTGCACTTACGAAGGGGGTAGGCAGCTGTATATCAGGGAGTAAACCTTCTGAGAATAAAAACAGCTGGGGCTTATTAAGGTAATTACACAGGGTGAAGGATAATGTACCGGAAACTCCTTAGAAGAATCTGATTCGTGGTGAGGGGAGAGAGATAAAAGCTCATTTAGGAATGACATGAACATGCTGCGTAGGTAGCTGTTTATCAGTAAATATCTCCACTGAGATTAAGAAAGGCAGTAGCTTAATAAATTAAGTACTTCCTGTTATGGTTACTGTTCTGGTAACTCCCCAAAAGAATCTGGATTGTGGTGAGGGAACAGAGAAAAAAGCTCATTTAGGACCTGCACTTAAGAAGGGGGTAGGCAGCTGTATATCAGGGAGTAAACCTTCTGAGAATAAAAACAGCTGGAGCTTGTTAAGGTAATTACACAGGGGAAAGGATAATGTACTGGGAACTCCTCAGAAGAATCTGATTTGTGGTGAGGGGAGAGTGATAAAAGCTCATTTAGGAACGACATGAACATGCTGCGTAGGTAGCATTTGTCAGTAAATATCTCCACTGAGATTAAGAAAAGGAGTAGCTTAATAAATTAAGTACTTCCTGGCATGGTTACTGTACTGGTAACTCCGCAAAAGAATCTGGATTGTGGTGAGGGAACAGAGAAAAAAGCTCATTTAGGACCTGCACATACGAAGAGGGTAGGCAGTGGTTTATCAGGGAGTAAACCTTCTGAGAATAAAAACAGCTGGAGCTTGTTAAGGTAATTACACAGGGGAAAGGATAATGTACTGGGAACTCCTCAGCAGAATCTGATTTGTGGTGAGTGGAGAGAGATAAAAGCTCATTTAGGAACGACATGAACATTCTGCGTAGGTAGCTGTTTATCAGAAAATATCTCCACTGAGATTAAGAAAAGCAGTAGCTTAATAAATTAAGTACTTCCTGGTATGGTTACTGTACTGGTAACTCCCCAAAAGAATCTGGATTGTGGTGAGAGAACAGAGAAAAAAGCTCATTTAGGAGCTGCACTTACGAAGGGGGTATGCAGCTGTATATCACCACTGAGATTAAGAAAAGCAGGGGTTGGGGATATAGCCTAGTGGCAAGAGTGCCTGCCTCGGATACACGAGGCCCTAGGTTCGGTTCCCCAGCTGCACATATACAGAAAAACAGCCAGAAGCGGCGGCTGTAGCTCAAATGGCAGAGTGCTAGCCTTGAGCGGCAAGAAGCCAGGGACAGTGCTCAAGCCCTGAGAACAAGGGCCAGGCCTGGCCAAAAAAAAAAAAAAAAAAAAAGAAAAGAAAAGCAGTAGCTTAATAAATTAAGTACTTCCTGGTATGGTTACTGTACTGGGTACTCCCGAAAAGAGTCTGGATTGTGGTGAGGGAACAGAGAAAAAAGCTCATTTAGGACCTACACTTACGAAGGGGGTAGGCAGCTGTATATCAGGGAGTAAACCTTCTGAGAATAAAAACAGCTGGAGCTTGTTAAGGTTATTACACAGGGGAAAGGATAATGTACTGGGAACTCCTCAGAAGAATCTGATTTGTGGTGAGGGGAGAGAGATAAAAGCTCATTTAGGAACGACATGAACATGCTGCGTAGGTAGCTGTTTATCAGTAAATATCTCCACTGAGATTAAGAAAAGCAGTAGCTTAATAAATTAAGTACTTCTTGGTATGGTTATTGTACTGGTAACTCCCGAAAAGAGTCTGGATTGTGGTGAGGGAACAGAGAAAAAAGCTCATTTAGGGACCTACACTTACGAAGGGGGTAGGCAGCTGTATATCAGGGAGTAAACCTTCTGAGAATAAAAAAAGCTGGAGCTTGTTAAGGTTATTACACAGTGGAAAGGATAATGTACTGGGAACTCCTCAGCAGAATCTGATTTGTGGTGATGGGAGAGAGATAAAAGCTCATTTAGGAACGACATGACCATGCTGCGTAGGTAGCTGTTTATCAGAAAATATCTCCACTGAGATTAAGAAAAGCAGTAGCTTAATAAATTAAGTACTTCCTGGTATGGTTACTGTACTGGTAACTCCCCAAAAGAATCTGGATTGTGGTGAGAGAACAGAGAAAAAAGCTCATTTAGGACCTGCACTTACGAAGGGTGTAGGCAGCTGTATATCAGGGAGTAACCTTCTGAGAATAAAAACAGCTGGATCTTGTTAAGGTAATTACACAGGGGAAAGGATAATGTACTGGGAACTCCTCAGCAGAATCTGATTTGTGGTGAGTGGAGAGAGATAAATGCTCATTTAGGAACGACATGAACATGCTGCGTACGTAGCTGTTTATGAGTAAATATCTCCACTGAGATTAAGAAAAGCAGTAGCTTAATAAATTAAGTACTTCCTGGTATGGTTACTGTACTGGTAACTCCCCAAAAGAATCTGGATTGTGGTGAGGGAACAGAGAAAAAAGCTCATTTAGGACCTGCACTTACGAAGGGGGTAGGCAGTTGTACATCAGGGAGTAAAAACTTTCTGAGAATAAAAACAGCTGGAGCTTAAAAAGGTAATTACACAGGGGAAAGGATAATGTACCTGGAACTCCTCAGAAGAATCTGATTTGTGGTGAGGGGAGAGAGATAAAAGCTCATTTAGGAACGACATGAACATGCTGCGTAGGTAGCTGTTTATCAGAAAATTTCTCCACTGAGATTAAGAAAAGCAGTAGCTTAATAAATTAAGTACTTCCTGGTATTGTTACTGTACTGGTAACTCCCCAAAATAATCTGGATTGTGGTGAGGAACAGAGAAAAAGCTCATTTAGGACCTGCACATACGAAGGGGGTAGGCAGTGGTTTATCAGGGAGTAAACCTTCTGAGAATAAAAACAGCTGGAGCTTGTTAAGGGTAATTACACAGGGGAAAGGATAATGTACTGGGAACTCCTCAGAAGAATCTGATTTGTGGTGATGGGAGAGAGAAAAAAGCTCATTTAGGAACGACATGACCATGCTGCTTAGGTAGCTGTTTATCAGTAAATATCTCCACTGAGATTAAGAAAAGCAGTAGCTTAATAAATTAAGTACTTCCTGGTATGGTTACTGTACTGGTAACTCCCCAAAAGAATCTGGATTGTGGTGAGAGAACAGAGAAAAAAGCTCATTTAGGACCTGCACTTACAAGGGGGTAGGCAACTGTATATCAGGGAGTAAACCTTCTGAGAATAAAAAACAGCTGGAGCTTGTTAAGGTAATTACACAGGGGAAAGGATAATGTACTGGGAACTCCTCAGCAGAATCTGATTTGT
>NW_025960553.1:0-40641 GCF_023159225.1 Perognathus longimembris pacificus
CATGCTGCGTAGGTAGCTGTTTATCAGTAAATATCTCCACTGAGATTAAGAAAAGCAGTAGCTTAATAAATTAAGTACTTCCTGGTATGGATACTGTACTGGTAACTCCCCAAAACAATCTGGATTGTGGTGAGGGAACAGAGAAAAAAGCTCATTTAGGGAACGACATGAACATGCTACGTAGGTAGCTGTTTATCAGTAAATATCTCCACTGAGATTAAGAAAAGCAGTAGCTTAAAAAATTAAGTAATTCCTGGTATGGTTACTGTACTGGTAACTCCCCAAAATAATCTGGATTGTGGTGAGGGAACAGAGAAAAAAGCTCATTTAGGACCTGCACTTATGAAGGGGGTAGGCAGCTGTATATCAGGGAGTAAACCTTCTGAGAATAAAAACAGCTGGAGCTTGTTAAGGTAATTACACCGGGGAAAGGATAATGTACTGGGAACTCCTCAGAAGATTCTGATTTGTGGTGAGGGGAGAGAGATAATAGCTCATTTAGGAACGACATGAACATGCCTGTGTAGGTAGCTGTTTATCAGTAAATATCTCCACTGAGATTAAGAAAAGCAGTAGCTTAATAAATGAAGTACTTCCTGATATGGTTACTGTACTGGTAACTCCCCAAAAGAATCTGGATTGTGGTGAGGGAACAGAGAAATGAGCTCATTTAGGACCTGCAGTTACGATGGGGGTAGGCAGCTGTATGTCAGGAGTAAACCCTCTGAGAATAAAAACAGGTGGAGCTTGTTAAGGTAATTACACATGGGAAAGGATAATGTACTGGGAACTCCTCAGAAGAATCTGATTTGTGGTGAGAGGAGAGAGATAAAATCTCATTTAGGAACGACATGAACATGCTGCGTAGGTAGCTGTTTATCAGTAAATATCTCCACTGTGATTAAGAAAAGCAGAAGCTTAATAAATTAAGTACTTCCTGGTATGGTTACTGTAGTGGTAACTCCCAAAAGAATCTGGATTGTGGTGAGGGAACAGAGAAAAAAGCTCATTTAGGACCTGCACTTATGAAGGGGGTAGGCAGCTGTATATCAGGGAGTAAACCTTCTGAGAATAAAAACAGCTGGAGCTTGTTAAGGTAATTACATAGGGGAAAGGATAATGTACTGGGAACTCCTCAGAAGAATCTGATTTGTGGTGAGGGGAGAGAGATAAAAGCTCATTTAGGAACGACATGAACATGCTGCGTAGGTAGCTCTTTATCAGTAAATATCTACACTGAGATTACGAAAAGCAGTAGCTTAATAAATTAAGTACTTCCTGGTATGGTTACTGTACTGGTAACTCATCAAAAGAATATGGATTGTGGTGAGGGAACAGAGTAAAAATCTCATTTAGGACCTGCACTTACGAAGGGGGTAGGCAGTTGTATATCAGGGAATAAACCTTTTGAGAATAAAAACAGCTGGAGCTTGTTAAGGTAATTACCCAGGGGAAAGGATAATGTACTGGGAACTCCTCAGAAGAATCTGATTTGTGATGAGGGGAGAGAGATAAAAGCTCATTTAGGAACGACATGAACATGCTGCGTAGGTAGCTGTTTATCAGTAAATATCTCCACTGAGATTAAGAATAGCAGTAGCTTAATAAATTAAGTACTTCCTGGTATGGTTACTGTACTGGTAACTCCCCAAAATAATCTGGATTGTGGTGAGCGAACAGTGAAAAAAGCTCATTTAGGACCTGCACTTACGAAGGGTGTAGGCAGCTGTATATCAGGAAGTAAACCTTCTGAGAATAAAAACAGGTGGAGCTTGTTAAGGTAATTACACAGGGGAAAGGATAATGTACTGGGAACTCCTCAGAAGAATCTCATTTGTGGTGGGTGGAGAGAGATAAAAGCTCATTTAGGAACGACATGAACATGCTGCATAGGTATCTGTTTATCAGTAAATATCTCGACTGAGATTAAGAAAACAGTAGCTTAATAAATTAAGTACTTCCTGGTAGGGTTACTGTACTGGTAACTCCCCAAAAGGATCTGGATTGTGGTGAGGGAACAGAGAAAAAAGCTCATTTAGGACCTGCACTTACGAAGGGGGTAGGCAGCTGTATATCAGGGAGTAAACCTTCTGAGAATAAAAACAGATGGAGCTTGTTAAGGTAATTACACAGGGGAAAGAATAATGTCCTGCGAACTCCTCAGAGGAATCTGAATTGTGGTGAGGGGAGGAGAGAGAAAAAAGCTCATTTAGGAACGACATGAACATGCTACGTAGGTAGCTGTTTATCAGTAAATATCTCCACTGAGATTAAGAAAAGCAGTAGCTTAATAAATTAAGTAATTCCTGGTAAGATTACTGTACTGGTAACTCCCCAAAAGAATCTGGATTGTGGTGAGGGAAAGGAGAAAAAAGCTCATTTAGGACCTGCACTTACGAAGGGGTTAGGCAGCTGTATATCAGGGAGTAAACATTCTGAGAATAAAAACAGCTGGAGCTTGTTAACGTAATTACACAGGGGAAAGGATAATGTACAGGGAACTCCTCAGAAGAATCTGATTTGTGGTGACGGGAGAGAGATAAAAGCTCATTTAGGAACGACATGAACGTGCTGCGTAGGTAGCTGTTTATCAGTAAATATCTCCACTGAGATTAAGAAAAGCAGTAGCTTAATAATTAAGTACTTCTGGTATGGATACTGTACTGGTAACTCCCCAAAACAATCTGGATTGTGGTGAGGGCACAGAGAAAAAAGCTCATTTAGGAACGACATGAACATGCTACGTAGGGTAGCTGTTTATCAGTAAATATCTCCACTGAGATTAAGAAAAGCAGTAGCTTAAAAAATTAAGTAATTCCTGGTATGGTTACTGTACTGGTAACTCCCCAAAAGAATCTGGATTGTGGTGAGGGAACAGAGAAAAAAGCTCATTTAGGACCTGCACTTATGAAGGGGGTAGGCAGCTGTATAACAGGGAGTAAACCTTCTGAGAATAAAAACAGCTGGAGCTTGTTAAGGTAATTACACGGGGAAAGGATAATGTACTGGGAACTCCTCAGAAGATTCTGATTTGTGGTGAGGGGAGAGAGATAAAAGCTCATTTAGGAACGACATGAACATGCTGTGTAGGTAGCTGTTTATCAGTAAATATCTCCACTGAGATTAAGAAAAGCAGTAGCTTAATAAATTAAGTACTTCCTGATATGGTTACTGTACTGGTAACTCCCCAAAAGAATCTGGATTGTGGTGAGGGAACAGAGAAATGAGCTCATTTAGGACCTGCAGTTACGATGGGGGTAGGCAGCTGTATGTCAGGGAGTAAACCTTCTGAGAATAAAAACAGCTGGAACTTGTTAAGGTAATTATACAGGAGAAAGAATAATGTACTTGGAACTCCTTAGAAGAATCTGATTTGTGGTGAGAGGAGAGAGATAAAAGCTCATTTAGGAACGACATGAAAATGCTGCATAGGTAGCTGTTTATCAGTAAATATCTCCACTGTGATTAAGAAAAGCAGTAGCTTAATAAATTACGTACTTCCTGGTATGGTTACTGTACTGGTAACTCCCCAAAACAATCTGGATTGTGGTGAGGGAACAGAGAAAAAAGCTCATTAAGACCTGCACTTACAAAGGGGGTAGGCAGCTGTATATCAGGGAGTAAACCCTCTGAGAATAAAAACAGTGGAGCTTGTTAAGGTAATTACACAGGGGAAAGGATAATGTACTGGGAACTCCTCAGAAGAATCTGATTTGTGGTGAGAGGAGAGAGATAAAATCTCATTTAGGAACGACATGAACATGCTGCATAGGTAGCTGTTTATCAGTAAATATCTCCACTGAGATTAAGAAAAGCAGAAGCTTAATAAATTAAGTACTTCCTGGTATGGTTACTGTAGTGGTAACTCCCAAAAGAATCTGATTGTGGTGAGGGAACAGAGAAAAAAGCTCATTTAGGACCTGCACTTACGAAGGGGGTAGGCAGCTGTATATCAGGGAGTATCCCTTCTGAGAATAAAAAACAGCTGGAGCTTGTTAAGATAATTACACAGGAGAAAGGATAATGTACTGGGAACTCCTCAGAAGAATCTGATTTGTGGTGAGGGGAGAGAGATAAAAGCTCATTTAGGAACGACATGAACATGCTGTGTAGGTAGCTGTTTATCAGTAAATATCTCCACTGAGATTAAGAAAAGCAGTAGCTTAATAAATTAAGTACTTCCTGGTATGGTTACTTTACTGGTAACTCCCCAAAAGAATCTGGATTGTGGTGAGGGAACAGAGAAAAAAGTTCATTTAGGACCTGCACTTACGATGTGGTTAGGCAGCTGTATATCAGGGAGTAAACCTTCTGTGAATAAAAACAGCTGGAGCTTGTTAACGTAATTACACACGAGAAAGGATAATGTACTGGGAACTCCTCAGAAGAATCTGATTTGTGGTGAGGGGAGAGAGATAAAAGCTCATTTATTAACGACATGAACATGATGGGTAGGTAGCTGTTTATCAGTAGATATCTCCACTGAGATTAAGAAAAGCAGTAGCTTAATAAATTAACTACTTCCTGGTATGGATACTGTACTGGTAACTCCCCAAAAGAATGTGGATTGTGGTGAGTTAACAGAGATAAAAGCTCATATAGGAACGACATCGACATGCTGCGTAGGTAGCTGTTTATCAGTAAATATCTCCACTCAGATTAAGAAAAGCAGTAGCTTAATAAATTAAGTACTTCCTGGTATGGTTACTGTACTGGTAACTCCCCAAAAGAATCTGGATTGTGGTGAGGGAACAGAGAAAAAAGCTCATTTAGGACCTGCACTTACGAAGGGGCTAGGCACCTGTATATCAGGGAGTAAACCTTCTGAGAATAAAAACAGCTGGAGCTTGTTAAGGTAATTACACAGGGGAAAGGATAATGTTCTGGGAATTCCTCAGAAGAATCTGATTTGTGGTGACGGGAGAGAGATAAAAGCTCATTTAGGAACGACATGAACATGCTGCGTGGGTAAGCTGTTTATCAGTAAATATCTCCACTGAGATTAACAAAAGCAGTAGCTGAATAATTAAGTACTTCCTGGTATGGATAATGTAATGGTAACTCCCCAAAAGAATCTGGATTGTGGTTAGGGAACAGAGAAAAAAAGCTCATTTAGGACCTGCACTTACGAAGGGGTTAGGCAGCTGTATATCAGGGAGTATCGCTTCTGAAAATAAAAACAGCTGGAGCTTGTTAAGTAATTACACAGGGGAAAGGATAATGTACTGGGAACTCCTCAGAAGAATCTGATTTGTGGTGAGGGGAGAGAGATAAAAGCTCATTTAAGAACGACATGAACATGCTGCATACGTTGCTGTTTTCAGTAAATATCACCACTGGGATTAAGAAAAGCAGTAGCTTAATAAATTAAGTACTTCCTGGTACGGATACTGTAATGGTAACTCCCCAAAAGAATCTGGATTGTGGTGAGGGAACAGAGAAAAAAGCTCATTTAGGAACGACATGAACATGCTGCGTAGGTAGCTGTTTATCAGTAAATATCTACACTGAGATTAAGAAAAGCAGTAGCTTAATAAATTAAGTACTTCCTGGTATGGTTACTGTACTGGTAACTCCCCAAAAGAATCTGGATTTTGGTGAGGGAACAGAGAAAAAAGCTCATTTAGGACCTGCACTTACGAAGGGGGTAGGCAGCTGTATATCAGGGAGTAAACCTTCTGAGAATAAAAACAGCTGGAGCTTGTTAAGGTAATTACACAGGGGAAAGGATAATGTACTGGGAAGTCCTCAGAAGAATCTGATTGTGGTGAGGGGAGAGAGATAAAAGCTCATTTAGGAACGACATGAACATGCTGCATGCGTAGCTGTTTATTAGTAAATATCTCCACTGAGATTAAGAAAAGCAGTAGCGTAATAAATTATGTACTTCCTGGTATGGATACTGTACTGGTAACTCCCCAAAAGAATCTGGATTGTGGTGAGGGAACAGAGAAAAAATCTCATTTAGGACCTGCACTTACGAAGGGGTAGGCAGCTGTGTATCAGGGAGTAAACCTTCTGAGAATAAAAACAGCTGGAACTTGTTAAGGGAATTACACAGGGGAAAGGATAATTTACTGGTAACTCCCCAAAAGAATCTGGATTGTGGTGAGGGAACAGAGAAAAAGCTCATTTAGGAACGACATGAACATGCTGCGTAGGTAGCTGTTTATAGTAAATATCTCCACTGAGATTAAGAAAAGCAGTAGCTTAATAAATTAAGTACTTCCTGGTATGGTTACTGTACTGGTAACTCCCCAAAAGAATCTGGATTGTGCTGGGGGAACAGAGAAAAAAGCTCTTTAGGTACTACACTTACGAAGGGGGTAGGCAGCTGTATATCAGGGAGTAAATTCTGAGAATAAAAACAGCTTTAGCTTGTTAAGGTAATTACACAGGAGAAAGGATAATGTACTGGGAACTCCTCAGAAGAATCTGATTTGTGGTGAGGGGAGAGAGATAAAAGCTCATTTAGGAACGACATGAACATGCTGCATACGTAGCTGTTTATCTGTAAATATCTACACTGAGATTAAGAAAAGCAGTAGCGTAATAAATTAAGTACTTCCTGGTATGGATACTGTACTGGTAACTCCCAAAAGAATCTGGATTGTGGTGAGAGAACAGAGAAAAAAGCTCATTTAGGACCTGCACTTACGAAGGGGTAGGTAGCTGTAAATCAGGGAGTAAACCTTCTGAGAATAAAAAAGCAGTGGATCTTGTTAAGGTAATTACACAGGGAAAGGATAATGTACTGGGAACTCCTCAGAAGAATCTAATTTGTGGTGAGGGGAGAGAGATAAAAGCTCATTTAGGAACGACATGAACATGTTGCATAGTTAGCTGTATATCAGTAAATATCTCCACTGAGATTAAGAAAAGCAGTAGCTTAATAAATTAAGTACTTCCTGGTATGGTTACTGTACTGGTAACTCCCAAAAGAATCTGGAATGTGGTGAGGGAACAGAGAAAAAAGATCATTTAGGACCTGCACTTACGAAGGGGGTAGGCAGCTGTATATCAGGGAGTAAACATTCTGAGAATAAAAAAGCAGGAGCTTGTTAAGGTAATTACACAGGGGAAAGGATAATGTACTGGGAACTCCTCAAAAGATTCTTATTTGTGGTGAGGGGAGAGAGATAAAAGCTCATTTAAGAACGACATCTACATGCTGCGTAGGTAGCTGTTTATCAGTAAATATCTCCACTGAGATAAGAAAAGCAGTAGCTTAATAAATTAAGTACTTCCTGGTATGGTTACTGTACTGGTAACTCCCCAAAAGAATCTGGATTGTGGTGAGGGAACAGAGAAAAAAGCTATTTAGGACCTGCACTTACGAAGGGGGTAGGCAGCTGTATATGAGGGATTAAACCTTCTGAGAATAAAAACAGCTGGAGCTTGTTAAGGGAAATTACACACGGGAAAGGATAATGTACTGGGAACTCCTCAGAAGAATCTGATTTGTGGTGAGGCGAGAGAGATAAAAGCTCATTTAGGAACGACATGAACATGCTGCGTAGGTAGCTGTTTATCAGTAAATATCTCCACTGAGATTAAGAAAAGCAGTAGGTTAATAATTTAAGTACTTCCTGGTATGGTTACTGTACTGGTAACTCCCCGAAAGCATCTGGATTGTGGTGAGGGAACAGAGAAAAAAGCTCATTTAGGACCTGCACTTACGAAGGGGCTAGGCAGCTGTATATCAGGGAGTAAACATTCTGAGAATAAAAACATCTTCAGCTTGTTAAGGTAATTACATAGGGGAAAGGATAATGTACTGGGAACTCCTCAGAAGAATCTGATTTTTGGTGACGGGAGAGAGATAAAAGCTCATTTAGGAACGACATGAACATGCTGCGAGGGTAGCTGTTTATCAGTAAATATCTCCACTGAGATTAAGGAAAGCAGTAGCTTAATAAATTAAGTACTTCCTGGTATGGTTACTGTACTGGTAACTGCCCAAAAGAATCTGGATTGTGAGGGAACAGAGAAAAAAGCTCATTTAGGACCTCCACTTACGAAGGGGTTATGCAGCTGTATATCAGGGAGTATCGCTTCTGAGAATAAAAACAGCTGGAGCTTGTTAAGGTAATTACACAGGGGAAAGGATAATGTACTGGGAACTCCTCAGAAGAATCTGATTTGTGGTGAGGGGAGAGATAAAAGCTCATTTAAGAACGACATGAACATGCTGCATACGTTGCTGTTTATCAGTAAATATCTCCACTGAGATTAAGAAAAGCAGTAGCTTAATAAATTGAGTACTTCCTGGTATGGATACTGTAATGGTAACTCCCCAAAAGAATCTGGATTGTGGTGAGGGAACAGAGAAAAAGCTCATTTAGGACCTGCACTTACGAAGGGGGTAGGCAGCTGTATATCAGATAGTAAAACTTCTGAGAATAAAAAAAGCTGGAGCTTGTTAAGGTAATTACACATGGGAAAGGATAATGTACTGGGAACTCCTCAGAAGAATCTGATTTGTGGTGAGGGGAGAGAGAAAAAAGCTCATTTAGGAACGACATCTACATGCTGCGTAGGAAGCTGTTTATCAGTAAATATCTCCACTGAGATTAAGAAAAGCAGTAGCTTAATAAATTAAGTACTTCCTGGTATGGTTACTGTACTGGTAACTCCCCAAAAGAATCTGGATTGTGGTGAGGGAACAGAGAAAAAAGCTCATTTAGGACCTGCACTTACGAAGGGGGTAGGCAGTAGTATATCAGGGAGTAAACCTTCTGAGAATAAAAGCAGCTGGAGCATATAAAGGTAATAACACAGGGGAAAGTATAATGTACTGGGAACTCCTCAGAAGAATCTGATTTGTGGTGAGGGGAGAGAGATAAAAGCTCATTTAGGAACGACATCTACATGCTGCGTAGGTAGCTGTTTATCAGTAAATATCTCCACTGAGATTAAGAAAAGCAGTAGCTTAATAAATAAAGTACTTCCTGGTATGGTTACTGTACTGGTAACTCCCCAAAAGAATCTGGATTGTGGTGAGGGAACAGAGAAAAATGCTCCTTTAGGACCTGCCCTTACGAAGGGGATAGGCAGCTGTATATCAGGGATTAAACCTTCTGAGAATAAAAAGAGCTGTAGCTTGTAAAGGGAATTACACAGGGGAAAGGATAATGTACTGGGAACTCCTCAGAAGAATCTGATTTGTGGTGAGGGGAGAGAGATAAAAGCTCATTTAGGAACGACATGAACATGCTGTGTAGGTAGCTGTTTATCAGTAAATATCTCCACTGAGATTAAGAAAAGCAGTAGCTTAATAAATTAAGTAATTCCTGGTATGGATACTCTACTGGTAACTCCCCAAAAGAATCTGGATTGTGGTGAGGGAACAGAGAAAAAATCTCATTTAGGACCTGCACTTACGAAGGGGTAGGCAGCTGTATATCAGGGAGTAAACCTTCTGAGAATAAAAACAGCTGGAGCTTGTTAAGGTAATTACACAGGGGAAAGGATAATGTACTGGGAACTCCACAGAAGAATCTGATTTGTCATGAGGGGAGAGAGATAAAAGCTCATTTAGGAACGACATGAACATGCTGGGTAGGTAGCTGTTTATCAGTAGATATCTCCACTGAGATTAAGAAAAGCAGTAGCTTAATAAATTAAGTACTTCCTGGTATGGATTCTGTACTGGTAACTCCCCAAAAGAATCTGGATTGTCTTGAGGGAACAGAGAAAAAAGCGCATTTAGGAACGACATGAACATGCTGCATAGGTAGCTGTTTATAAGTAAATATCTCCACTGAGATTAAGAAAACCAGTAGCTTAATAAATTAAGTACTTCCTGGTATGGTTACTGTACTGGTAACTCCCCAAAAGAATCTGGATTCTGGTGAGGGAACAGAGGAAAAAGCTCATTTAGGACCTGCATATACGAAGGGGGTAGGCAGCTGTATATCAGGGAGTATCCATTTCTGAGAATAAAAACAGCTGGAGCATGATAAGGTAATTACACAGGGGAAAGGATAATGTACTGGGAACTCCTCAGAAGAATCTGATTTGTGGTGAGGGGAGAGAGATAAAAGCTCATTTAGGAACGAGATGATCATGCTGGGTAGGTAGCTGTTTATCAGTAAATATCTCCACTGAGATTAAGAAAACAAGTAGCTTAATAAATTATGTATTTCCTGGTATGGTTACTCTACTGGTAACTCCCCAAAAGAATATGGATTGTGGTGAGAGAACAGAGAAAAAAGCTCATTTAGGACCTGGACTTACGAAGTGGGTAGGCAGCTGTATATGAGGGATTATCCCTTCTGAGAATAAAAACAACTGGAGCTTGTTAAGGTAATTACACAGCGGAAAGGATAATGTACTGGGAACTAGTGAGAAGAATCTGATTTGTGGTGAGGGGAGAGAGATAAATGCTCATTTAAGAACGACATGAACATGCTGCGTGGGTAGCTGTTTATCAGTAAATATCTCCACTGAGATTAAGAAAAGCAGTAGCTTAATAAATTAAGTACTTCCTGGTATGGTTACTGTACTGGTAACTCCCCAAAAGAATCTCGATTGTGGTGAGGGAACAGATAAAAACGCTCATTTATGACCTGCACTTAAGAAGGGGGTAGGCAGCTGTATATAATGGAGTATCCCTTCTGAGAATAAAAACAACTGGAGCTTGTTAAGGTAATTCCACAGGGAAAAGGATAATGTCCTGGGAACTCCTCAGGAGCATCTGATTTGTGGTGAGGGGAGAGAGATTAAAGCTCATTTAGGAACGACATGAACATGCTGCGTAGGTAGCTGTTTATCAGTAAATATCTCCACTGAGATTAAGAAAAGCAGTAGCTTAATAAATTACTTCCTGGTACGGTTACTGTACTGGTAACTCCCCAAAAGAATCTGGATTGTGGTGAGGGAACAGAGAAAAAAGCTCATTTAGGACCTTCACTTATGAAGGGCGTAGGCATCTGTATATCAGGGAGTATCCCTTCTGAGAATAAAAACAGTTAGAGCTTGTTAAGGTAATTACACAGGGGAAAGGATAATGTATTGGGAACTTCTCAGAAGAATCTGATTTCTGGTGAGGGGAGAGAGATAAAAGCTCATTTAGGAACGACATGAACATGCTGCGTAGGTAGCTGTTTATCAGTAAATATCTCCTCTGAGATTAAGAAAAGCAGTAGCTTAATAAATTAAGTACTTCCTGGTATGGTTACTGTACTGGTAACTCCCCCAAAGAATCTGGATTGTGGTGAGGGAACAGAGAAAAAAGTTCATTTAGTACCTGCAAATCCGAAGGGGGTAGGCAGCTGTATATCAGGGAGTATCCCTTCTGAGAATAAAAACAGCTGGAGTTTGTTAAGGTAATTACACAGGGGAAAGGATAATGTACTGGGAACTCCTCAGAAGAATCTGATTTGTGGTGAGGGGAGAGAGATAAAAGCTCATTTAGGAACGACATGTACATGCTGCTTAGGTAGCTGTTTATCAATAAATATCTCCACTGAGATTAAGAAAAGCAGTATCTAAATAAATGAAGTACTTCCTGGTATGGTTACTGTACTGGTAACTCCTCAAAAGAACCTGGATTGTGGTGAGGGAACAGAGAAAAAAGCTCATTTAGGACCTGCAATTACGAAGGGGGTAGGCAGCTGTATTTCAGGGAGTATCCGTTCTGAGAATAAAAACAGCTGGAACTTGTTAAGGTAATTACACAGGGGAAAGGATGATGTACTGGGAACTGCTGAGGAGATTCTGATTTGTGGTGAGGGGAGAGAGATAAAAGCTCATTTATGAACGACATGAACATGCTGCATCGGTAGCTGTTTATCAGTAAATATCTCCACTGAGATGAAGAAAAGCAGTAGCTTAATAAATTAAGTACTTCCTGGTATGGTTACTGTACTGGTAACTCCCCAAAAGAATCTGGATTGTGGTGAGGGAACAGAGAAAAAAGCTCATTTAGGACCTGCACTTAGGAAGGGTGTAGGCAGCTGTATATCAGGGAGTAAACCTTCTGAGAATAAAAACAGCTGGAGCTTGTTAAGGTAATTACACAGGGGAAAGGATAATGTACTGGGAACTCCTCAGAAGAATCTGATTTGTGGTGAGGGGAGAGAGATAAAAGCTCATTTAGGATCGACATGAACATGCTGCGTAGGTAGCTGTTTTTCAGTAAATATCTCCACTGAGATGAAGAAAAGCAGTAGCTTAATAAATTTAGTACTTCCTGGTATGGTTACTGTACTGGTAACTCCCCAAAAGAATCTGGATTGTGGTGAGGGAACACAGAAAAAAGCTCATTTAGGACCTGCACTTACGAAGGGGGTAGGCAGCTGTATATCAGGGAGTATCCCTTCTGAGAATAAAAAAGCTGGAGCTTGTAAATAAGGTAATTACACAGGGGAAAGGATAATGTACTGGGAACTGCTCAGAAGAATCTGATTTGTGGTGAGGGGAGAGAGATAAAAGCTCATTTAGGAACGACATGAACATGGTGCGTAGGTAGCTGTTTATCAGTAAATATCTCCACTGAGATTAAGAAAATAAGTAGCTTAATAAATTATGTATTTCCTGGTATGGTTACTGTACTGGTAACTCCCCAAAAGAATGTGGACTGTGGTGAGGGGAACAGAGAAAAAAGCTCATTTAGGACCTGCACTTACGAAGGGGGTAGGCAACTGTATATCAGGGTGTATCCCTTCTGAGAATAAAAACAGCTGGAGCTTGTTAAGGTAATTACACAGGCGAAGGGATAGTGTACTGGGAACCCCTCGAAGAATCTGATTTGTGGTGAGGGGAGCGAGATAAAAGCTCATTTAGGAACGACATGAACATGCTGAGTGGGTAGCTGTTTATCAGTAAATATCTCCACTGAGATTAAGAAAAGCAGTAGCTTAATAAATTAAGTACTTCCTGGTATGGTTACTGTACTGGTAACTCCCCAAAAGAATCTGGATTGTGGTGAGGGAACAGAGAAAAAAGCTCATTTATGACCTGCACTTACGAAGGGGGTAGGCAGCTGTATATCAGGGAGTATCCCTTCTGAGAATAAAAACAGCTGGAGCTTGTTAAGGTAATTACACAGGGGAAAGGATAATGTACTGGGAACTCCTCAGAAGAATCTGATTTGTGGTGAGGGGAGAGAGATAATAGCTCATTAAGAACGACATGAACATGCTGCGCATGTAGCGGTTTATCAGTAAATATCTCCACTGAGATTAAGAAAAGCAGTAGCTTTATAAATTTAGTACTTCCTGGTATGGTTACTTACTGGTAACTCCCCAAAAGAATCTGGATTGTGGTGAGGGAACAGAGAAAAAAGCTCATTTAGGACCTGCACTTATGAAGGGGGTAGGCAGCTGTATATCAGGGTGTATCCCTTCTGAGAATAAAAACAGCTGGAGTTTTAAATAAGTAATTACACAGGGGAAAGGATAATGTATGGGAACTACTGAGAAAAATCTGATTTGTGGTGAAGGGAGAGAAATAAAAGCTCATTTAAGAACGACATGAACATGCTGCGTGGGTATCTGTTTATCAGTAAATATCTCCACTGAGATTAAGAAAAGCAGTAGCTTAATAAATTAAGTACGTCCTGGTATGGTTACTGTACTGGGACTCCCCAAAAGAATCTGGATTGTGGTGAGGGAACAGAGAAATAAGCTCATTTAGACCTGCACTTACGAAGGGGGTAGGCAGTTGTATATCAGGGAGTAAACCTTCTGAGAATAAAAACAGCTGTGGCTTGTTAAGGTAATTACACAGGGGAAAGGATAATGTACTGGGAACTCCTCAGAAGAATCTGATTTGTGGTGAGGGGAGAGAGATAAAAGCTCATTTTAGAACGACATGAACATGCTGCCTAGGAAGCTGTTTATCAGTAAATATCTCCACTGAGATTAAGAAAAGCAGTAGCTTAATAAATTAAGTACTTCCTGGTATGGTTACTGTACTGGTAACTCCCCAAAAGAATCTGGATTGTGGTGACGGAACAGAGAATAACGCTCATATAAGACCTGCCCTTACGAAGGTGGTAGGCAGCTGTATATCAGGGAGTAAACCTTCTGAGAATAAAAACAGCTGGAGCTTGTTAAGTTAATTACACAGGGGAAAGGATAATGTACTGGGAACTCCTCAGAAGAATCTGATTTTTGGTCAGGGGAGAGAGATAAAAGCTTATTATGAACGAAATGAACATGCTGCGAAGGTAGCTGTTTATCAGTAAATATCTCCACTGAGATTAAGAAAAGCAGTAGATTAATAAATCAAGTACTTCCTGGTATGGTTACTTTACTGGTAACTCCCCAAAAGAATCTGGATTGTGGTGAGGGAACAGAGAAAAAAGCTCATTTAGGACATGCACTTACGGAGGGGGTAGGCAGCTGTATATCAGGGAGTAAACCTTCTGAGAATAAAAAGAGCTGGAGCTTGTTAAGGTAATTACACAGGGGAAAGGATAATGTACTGGGAACTCCTCAGAAGAATCTGATTTGTGGTGAGGGGAGAGAGATAAAAGCTCATTTTAGAACGACATGAACATGCTGCGTATGTAGCTGTTTATCAGTAAATATCTCCACTGAGATTAAGAAAAGCAGTAGTGTAATAAATTAAGTACTTCCTGGTATGGTTACTGTACTGGTAACTCCCCAAAAGAATCTGGATTGTGGTGAGGGAACAGAGAAAAAGCTCATTTAGGACCTGCACTTATGAAGGGGGTAGGCAGCTGTATATCAGAGAGTAAACCTTCTGAGAATAAAAACAGCTGGAGCTTGTTAAGGTAATTACTCAGGGGAAAGGATAATGTACTGAGAACTCCTCAGAAGAATCTGATTTGTGGTGAGGGGAGAGAGATAAAAGCTCATTTAGGAACGACATGAACATGCTGCATAGGTAGCTGTTTATCAGTAAATATCTCCACTGAGATTAAGAAAAGCAGTAGCTTAATAAACTAAGTACTTCCTGGTATGGTTACTGTACTGGTAACTCCCCAAAAGAATCTGGATTGTGGAGAGGGAACAGAGAAAAATGCTCATTTAGGACCTGCACTTACGAAGGGTGGTAGGATGCTGTATATCAGGGAGTAAACCTTCTGAGAATAAAAACAGCTGGAGCTTGTTAAGGTAAATACACAGGGGAAAGGATAATGTACTGGGAACTCCTCAGAAGAATCTGATTTGTAGTGAAGGGAGAGAGATAAAAGCTCATTTAGGAACGACATGAACATGCTGCGTAGGTAGCTGTTTATCAGTAAATATCTCCACCGAGATTAAGAAAAGCAGTAGCTTAATAAATTAAGTACTTCCTGGTATGGTTACTGTACTGGTAACTCCCCAAAAGAATCTGGATTGTGGTGAGGGAACAGAGAAAAAAGCTCATTTAGGACCTGCACTTACGAAGGGGTTAGGCAGCTGTATATCAGGGAGTAAACCTTCTGACAATAAAAACAGCTGGAGCTTGTTAAGGTAATTAAAAAGGGGAAAGGATAATGTACTCGGAACTCCTCAGAAGAATCTGATTTGTGGTGAGGGGAGAGACATAAAAGCTCCTTTAGGAACGACATGAACATGCTGCGTAGGTAGCTGTTTATCAGTAAGTATCTCCACTGAGATTAAGAAAAGCAGTAGCTTAATAAATTAAGTAATTCCTGGTATGGTTACTGTACTGGTAACTCTCCAAAAGAATCTGGATTGTGGTGAGGGAACAGAGAAAAAAGCTCATTTAGGTACGACATGAACATGCTGCGTAGGTAGCTGTTTATCAGTAAATATCTCCACTGAGATTAAGAAAAGCAGTAGTGTAATAAATTAAGTACTTCCTGGTATGGTTACTGTACTGGTAACTCCCCAAAAGAATCTGGATTGTGGTGAGGGAACAGAGAAAAAGCTCATTTAGGACCTGCACTTATGAAGGGGGTAGGCAGCTGTATATCAGGGAGTAAACCTTCTGAGAATAAAAACAGCTGGAGCTTGTTAAGGTAACTACTCAGGGGAAAGGATAATGTACTGAGAACTCCTCAGAAGAATCTGATTTGTGGTGAGGGGAGAGAGATAAAAGCTCATTTAGGAACGACATGAACATGCTGCGTAGGTAGCTGTTTATCAGTAAATATCTCCACTGAGATTAAGAAAAGCAGTAGCTTAATAAACTAAGTACTTCCTGGTATGGTTACTGTACTGGTAACTCCCCAAAAGAATCTGGATTGTGGAGAGGGAACAGAGAAAAATGCTCATTTAGGACCTGCACTTACGAAGGGTGGTAGGATGCTGTATATCAGGGAGTAAACCTTCTGAGAATAAAAACAGCTGGAGCTTGTTAAGGTAATTACACAGGGGAAAGGATAATGTACTGGGAACTCCTCAGAAGAATCTGATTTGTAGTGAAGGGAGAGAGATAAAAGCTCATTTAGGAACGACATGAACATGCTGCGTAGGTAGCTGTTTATCAGTAAATATCTCCACCGAGATTAAGAAAAGCAGTAGCTTAATAAATTAAGTACTTCCTGGTATGGTTACTGTACTGGAAACTCCCCAAAAGAATCTGGATTGTGGTGAGGGAACAGAGAAAAAAGCTCATTTAGGACCTGCACTTACGAAGGGGTTAGGCAGCTGTATATCAGGGAGTAAACCTTCTGACAATAAAAACAGCTGGAGCTTGTTAAGGTAATTAAAAAGGGGAAAGGATAATGTACTCGGAACTCCTCAGAAGAATCTGATTTGTGGTGAGGGGAGAGACATAAAAGCTCCTTTAGGAACGACATGAACATGCTGCGTAGGTAGCTGTTTATCAGTAAGTATCTCCACTGAGATTAAGAAAAGCAGTAGCTTAATAAATTAAGTAATTCCTGGTATGGTTACTGTACTGGTAACTCTCCAAAAGAATCTGGATTGTGGTGAGGGAACAGAGAAAAAAGCTCATTTAGGTACGACATGAACATGCTGCGTAGGTAGCTGTTTATCAGTAAATATCTCCACTGAGATTAAGAAAACCAGTAGCTAAATAAATTAAGTACTTCCTGGTATGGTTACTGTACTGGTAACTCCCCAAAAGAATCTGGATTGTCGTGAGGGAACAGAGAAAAAAGCTCATTTAGGAACTGCACTTACGAAGGGGGTAGGCAGCTGTATATCAGGGAGTAAACATTCTGAGAATAAAAACAGCTGGAGCTTGTTAAGGTAATTACACATGGGAAAGTATAATGTACTGGGAACTCCTCAGAAGAATCTGATTTGTGGTGAGGGGAGAGAGATAAAAGCTCATTTAGGAACGACATGAACATGCCGCATACGTAGCTGTTTATCAGTAAATATCTCCACTGAGATTAAGAAAAGCAGTAGCGTAATAAATTAAGTACTTCCTGGTATGGATACTGTACTGGTAACTCCCCAAAAGAATCTGGATTGTGGTGAGGGAACAGAGAAAAAAGCTCATTTAGGACCTGCACTTACGAAGGGGTTAGGCAGCTGTATATCAGGGAGTATCGCTTCTGAGAATAAAAATAGCTGGAGCTTGTTAAGGTAATTACACAGGGGAAAGGATAATGTACTGGGAACTCCTCAGAAGAATCTGATTTGTGGTGAGGGGAGAGAGATAAAAGCTCATTTAGGAACGACATGAACATGCTGCGTAGGTAGCTGTTTATCAGTAAATATCTCCACTGAGATTAAGAAAAGCAGTAGCTTAATAAATTAAGTACTTCCTGGTATGATTACTGTACTCTTAACTCCCCAAAAGAATTTGTATTGTGGTGAGGGAACAGAGAAAAAAGCTCATTTAGGACCTGCACTTACGAAGGGGTTAGGCAGCTGTATATCAGGGAGTAAAACTTCTGAGAATAAAAACAGCTGGAGCTTGTTAAGGTAATTACACAGGGGAAAGGATAATGTACTGGGAACTCCTCAGAAAATCTGATTTGTGGTGAGGGGAGAGAGAAAAAAGCTCATTTAGGAACCATATGAACATGCTGCTTAGGTAGCAGTTTATCAGTAAATATCTCCACTGAAATTAAGAAAAGCAGTAGCTTAATAAATTAAGTACTTCCTGGTATGGTTACTGTACTGGTAACTACCCAAAAGAATCTGGATTGTGGTGAGGGAACAGAGAAAAATGCTCATTTAGGACCTGCACTTACGAAGGGGGTAGGCAGCTGTATATCAGGGAGTAAACCTTCTGACAATAAAAACAGCTGGAGCTTGTTAAGGTAATTACACAGGGGAAAGGATAATGTACTGGGAACTCGTCAGAAGAATCTGATTTGTGGTGAGGGGAGAGACATAAAAGCTCCTTTAGGAAAGACATGAACATGCTGCGTAGGTAGCTGTTTATCAGTAAGTATCTCCACTGAGATTAAGAAAAGCAGTAGCTTAATAAATTAAGTACTTCCTGGTATGGTTACTGTACTGGTAACTCCCCAAAAGAATCTGAACTGTCGTGAGGGAACAGAGAAAAAATCTCATTTAGGAACTGCACTTACGAAGGGGGTAGGCAGCTGTATATCAGGGAGTAAACATTCTCAGAATAAAAACAGCTGGAGCTTGTTAAGGTAATTACACATGGGAAAGGATAATGTACTGGGAACTCCTCAGAAGAATCTGATTTGTGGTGAGGGGAGAGAGATAAAAGCTCATTTAGGAACGACATGAACATGCCGCATAAGTAGCTGTTTATCAGTAAATATCTCCACTGAGATTAAGAAAAGCAGTAGCGTAATAAATTAAGTACTTCCTGGTATGGATACTGTCCTGGTAACTCCCCAAAAGAATCTGGATTGTGGTGAGGGAACAGAGAAAAAAGCTCATTTAGGACCTGCACTTACGAAGGGGTTAGGCAGCTGTATATCACGGAGTATCGCTTCTGAGAATAAAAATAGCTGGAGCTTGTTAAGGTAATTACACAGGGGAAAGGATAATGTACTGGGAACTCCTCAGAAGAATCTGATTTGTGGTGAGGGGAGAGAGATAAAAGCTCATTTAGGAACGACATGAACATGCTGGTTAGGTAGCTGTTTATCAGTAAATATCTCCACTGAGATTAAGAAAAGCAGTAGCTTAATAAATTAAGTACTCCCTGGTATGGATACTGTAATGGTAACTTCCCAAAGAATCTGGATTGTGGTGAGGGAACAGAGAAAAAAGCTCATTTAGGAACGACATGAACGTGCTGCGTAGGTAGATGTTTATCAGTAAATATCTCCACTGAGATTAAGAAAAGCAGTAGCTTAATAAATTAAGTACTTCCTGGTATGGTTACTGTACTGGTAACTCCCCAAAAGAATCTGGATTGTGGTGAGGGAACAGAGAAAAAAGCTCATGTAGGACCTGCACTTACGAAAGGGGTAGGCAGCTGTATATCAGGGAGTAAACCTTCTGAGAATACAAACAGCTGGAGCTTATTAAGGTAATTACACAGGGGAAAGGATAATGTACTGGGAACTCCTCAGAAGAATCTGATTTGTGGTGAGGGGAGAGAGATAAAAGCTCATTTAGGAACGACATGAACATGCTGCGTAGGTAGCTGTTTATCAGTAAATATCTCCACTGAGATTAAGAAAAGCAGTAGCTTAATAAATTAAGTACTTCCTGGTATGGTTACTGTACTCTAAACTCCCCAAAAGAATCTGTATTGTGGTGAGGGAACAGAGAAAAAAGCTCATTTAGGACCTGCACTTACGAAGGGGTTAGGCAGCTGTATATCAGGGAGTAAACCTTCTGAGAATAAAAACAGCTGGAGCTTGTTAAGGTAATTACACAGGGGAAAGGATAATGTACTGGGAACTCCTCAGAAGAATCTGATTTGTGGTGAGGGGAGAGAGAAAAAAGCTCATTTAGGAACGATACGAACATGCTGCTTAGGTAGCTGTTTATCAGTAAATATCTCCACTGAAATTAAGAAAAGCAGTAGCTTAATAAATTAAGTACTTCCTGGTATGGTTCCTGTACTGGTAACTCCCCAAAAGAATCTGGATTGTGGTGAGGGAACAGAGAAAAAAGCTCATTTAGGTACGACATGAACATGCTGCGTAGGTAGCTGTTTATCAGTAAATATCTCCACTGAGATTAAGAAAACCAGTAGCTTAATAAATTAAGTACTTCCTGGTATGGTTACTGTACTGGTAACTCCCCAAAAGAATCTGGATTGTCGTGAGGGAACAGAGAAAAAAGCTCATTTAGGAACTGCACTTACGAAGGGGGTAGGCAGCTGTATATCAGGGAGTAAACATTCTGAGAATAAAAACAGCTGGAGCTTGTTAAGGTAATTACACATGGGAAAGTATAATGTACTGGGAACTCCTCAGAAGAATCTGATTTGTGGTGAGGGGAGAGAGATAAAAGCTCATTTAGGAACGACATGAACATGCTGGTTAGGTAGCTGTTTATCAGTAAATATCTCCACTGAGATTAAGAAAAGCAGTAGCTTAATAAATTAAGTACTTCCTGGTATGGATACTGTAATGGTAACTCCCCAAAGAATCTGGATTGTGGTGAGGGAACAGAGAAAAAAGCTCATTTAGGGACGACATGAACGTGCTGCGTAGGTAGATGTTTATCAGTAAATATCTCCACTGAGATTAAGAAAAGCAGTAGCTTAATAAATTAAGTACTTCCTGGTATGGTTACTATACTGGTAACTCCCCAAAAGAATCTGGATTGTGGTGAGGGAACAGAGAAAAAAGCTCATTTAGGACCTGCACTTACGAAGGGGTAAGGCAGTTGTATATCAGGGAGTAAACCTTCTGAGAATAAAAACAGCTGGAGCTTGTTAAGGTAATTACACAGGGGAAAGGATAATGTACTGGGAACTCCTCAGAAGAATCTAATTTGTGGTGAGGGGAGAGAGATAAAAGCTCATTTAGGAACGACATGAACATGTTGCGTAGGTAGCTGTATATCAGTAAATATCTCCACTGAGATTAAGAAAAGCAGTAGCGTAATAAATTAAGTACTTCCTGGCATGGATACTGTACTGGTAACTCCCCAAAAGAATCTGGATTGTGGTAAGGGAACAGAGAAAAAGGCTCATTTAGGACTTGCACTTACGAAGGGGTAGGCAGCTGTATATCAGGGAGTAAACCTTCTGAGAATAAAAACAGCTGGTGCTTGTTAAGGTAATTACACAGGGGAAAGGATAATGTACTGGGAACTCCACAGAAGAATCTGATTTGTCGTGAGGGGAGAGAGATAAAAGCTCATTTAGGAACGACATGAACATGCTGGGTAGGTAGCTGTTTATCAGTAGATATCTCCACTGAGATTAAGAAAAGCAGTAGCTTAATAAATTAAGTACTTCCTGGTATGGTTACTATACTGGTAACTCCCCAAAAGAATCTGGATTGTGGTGAGGGAACAGAGAAAAAAGCTCATTTTGGACCTGCACTTACGAAGGGGGTAGGCAGCTGTATATCAGGGAGTAAACATTCTGAGAATAAAAACAGCTGGAGCTTGTTAAGGTAATTACACAGGGGAAAGGATAATGTACTGGGAACTCCTCAGAAGAATCTGATTTGTGGTGAGGGGAGAGAGATAAAAGCTCATTTAGGAACGACATGAACATGCTGCGTAGGTAGCTGTTTATCAGTAAATATCTCCACTGAGATTAAGAAAAGCAGTAGCTTAATAAATAAGTACTTCCTGGTATGGTTACTGTACTGGTACCTCCCCAAAAGAATCTGGATTGTGGTGAGGGAACAGAGAAAAAAGCTCATTTAGGACCTGCACTTACGAAGGGGGTAGGCAGCTGTATATCAGGGAGTAAACCTTCTGAGAATAAAAACAGCTGGAGCTTGTTAAGGTAATTACACAGGGGAAAGGATAATGTACTGGGAACTCCTCAGAAGAATCTGATTTGTGGTGAGGGGAGAGAGATAAAAGCTCATTTAGGAACGACATGAACATGCTGCGTAGGTAGCTGTTTATCAGTAAATATCTCCACTGAGATTAAGAAAAGCAGTAGCTTAATAAATTAAGTACTTCCTGGTATGGTTTCTGTACTGGTAACTCCCCAAAAGAATCTGGATTGTCGTGAGGGAACAGATAAAAAAGCTCATTTAGGAACTGCACTTACGAAGGGGATAGGCAGCTGTATATCAGGGAGTAAACATTCTGAGAATAAAAACAGCTGGAGAATGTTAAGGTAATTACACATGGGAAAGGATAATGTACTGGGAACTCCTCAGAAGAATCTGATTTGTGGTGAGGGGAGAGAGATAAAAGCTCATTTAGGAACGACATGAACATGCCGCATACGTAGCTGTTTATCAGTAAATATCTCCACTGAGATTAAGAAAAGCAGTAGCGTAATAAATTAAGTACTTCTTGGTATGGATACTGTACTGGTAACTCCCCAAAAGAATCTGGATTGTGGTGAGGGAACAGAGAAAAAAGCTCATTTAGGACCTGCACTTACGAAGGGGTTAGGCAGCTGTATATCAGGGAGTATCGCTTCTGAGAATAAAAACAGCTGGAGCTTGTTAAGGTAATTACACATGGGAAAGGATAATGTACTGGGAATTCCTCAGAAGAATCTGATTTGTGGTGAGGGGAGAGAGATAAAAGCTCATTTAGGAACGACATGAACATGCTGCGTAGGTAGCTGTTTATCAGTAAATATCTCCACTGAGATTAAGAAAAGCAGTAGCTTAATAAATTAAGTACTTCCTGGTATGGTTACTGTACTGGTAACTCCCCAAAAGAATCTGGATTGTCGTGAGGGAACAGAGAAAAAAGCTCATTTAGGAACTGCACTTACGAAGGGGATAGGCAGCTGTATATCAGGGAGTAAACCTTCTGAGAATAAAAACAGCTGGAGCTTGTTAAGGTAATTACACAGGCTAACGGATCATGTACTGGGAACTACTCAGAAGAATCTGATTTGTGATGAGGGGAGGGAGATAAAACCTCATTTAGGAACTACATGAACATGCTGCGTAGGTAGCTGTTTATCAGTAAATATCTCCACTGAGATTAAGAAAAGCAGTAGCTTAATAAATAAGTACCTCCTGGTATGGTTACTGTACTGGTAACTCCCTAAAAGAATCTGGATTGTGGTGAGGGAACAGAGAAAAAAGCTCATTTAGGACCTGCACTTACGAAGGGGGTAGGCAGCTGTATATCAGGGAGTAAAGCTTCTGAGAATAAAAACAGCTGGAGCTTGTTAAGGTAATTACACAGGGGAAAGGATAATGTACTGGGAACTCCTCAGAAGAATCTGATTCGTGGTGAGGTGAGAGAGATAAAAGCTCATTTAGGAACGACATGAACATGCTGCGTAGGTAGCAGTTTATTAGTAAATAAATCCACTGACATTAAGAACATCAGTAGCTTAATAAATTAAGTACTTCCTGGTATGGTTACTGTACTGGTAACTCCCCAAAAGAATCTGGATTGTGGTAAGGGAACAGAGAATAAAGCTCATTTAGGACCTGCACTTACGAAGGGGTTGGCAGATGTATATCAGGGAGTAAACCTTCTGAGAATAAAAACAGCTGGAGCTTGTTAAGATAATTACACAGGGGAAAGGATAAAGTCCAGGGAACTCCTCAGAAGAATCTGATTTGTTGGTGCGGGGAGAGAGATAAAAGCTCCTTTAGGAACGACAGGAACATGCTGCGTAGGTAGCTGTTTATCAGTAAGTATCTCCACTGAGATTAAGAAAAGCAGTAACTTAATAAATTAAGTAATTCCTGGTATGGTTACTGTACTGGTAACTCCCCAAAAGAATCTGGATTGTGGTGAGGGAACAGAGAAAAAAGCTCATTTAGGACCTGCACTTACGAAGGGGGTAGGCAGCTGTATATCAGGGAGTAAACCTTCTGAGAATAAAAACAGCTGGAGCTTGTTAAGGTAATTACACATTGGAAAGGATAATGTACTGGGAACTCCTCAGAAGAATCTGATTTGTGGTGAGGGGAGAGAGATAAAAGCTCATTATGAACGACATGAACATGCCGCATACGTAGCTGTTTATCAGTAAATATCTCCACTGAGATTAAGAAAAGCAGTAGCGTAATAAATTAAGTACTTTTTGTTATGGATACTGTACTGGTAACTCCCCAAAAGAATCTGGATTGTGGGGAGGGAACAGAGAAAAAAGCTCATTTAGGACCTGCACTTAAGAAGGGGTTAGGCAGCTGTATATCAGGGAGTATCGCTTCTGAGAATAAAAACAGCTGGAGCTTGTTAAGGTAATTACACAGGGGAAAGGATAATGTACTGGGAACTCCTCAGAAGAATCTGATTTGTGGTGAGGGGAGAGAGATAAAAGCTCATTTAAGAACGACATGAACATGCTGCGTAGGTAGCTGTTTATCAGTAAATATCTCCACTGAGATTAAGAAAAGCAGTAGCTTAATAAATTAAGTACTTCCTGGTATGGATACTGTACTGGTAACTCCCCAAAAGAATCTGGATTGTGGTGAGGGAACAGAGAAAAAAGCTCATTTAGGACCTGCACTTACGAAGGGGGTAGGCAGTTGTATATCAGGGAGTAAACCTTCTGAGAATAAAAACAGCTGGAGCTTGTTAAGGTAATTACACAGGCTAAAGGATCATGTACTGGGAACTACTCAGAAGAATCTGATTTGTGATGAGGTGAGAGAGATAAAAGCTCATTGAGGAACTACATGAACATGCTGCGTAGGTAGCTGTTTATCAGTAAATATCTCCACTGAGATTAAGAAAAGCAGTAGCTTAATAAAATAAGTACCTCCTGGTATGGTTACTGTACTGGTAACTCCCCAAAAGAATCTGGATTGTGGTGAGGGAACAGAGAAAAAAGCTCATTTAGGACCTGCACTTACGAAGGGGTTAGGCAGCTGTATATCAGGGAGTATCGCTTCTGAGAATAAAAACAGCTGGAGCTTGTTAAGGTAATTACACAGGGGAAAGGATAATGTACTGGGAACTCCTCAGAAGAATCTGATTTGTGGTGAGGGGAGAGAGATAAAAGCTCATTTAAGAACGACATGAACATACTGCATACGTAGCTGTTTATCAGTAAATATCTCCACTGAGATTAAGAAAAGCAGTAGCTTAATAAATTAAGTACTTCCTGGTATGGATACTGTACTGGTAACTCCAAAAAAGAATCTGGATTGTGGTGAGGGAACAGAGAAAAAAAGCTCATTTAGGAACGACATGAACATGCTGCGCATGTAGCGGTTTATCAGTAAATATCTCCACTGAGATTAAGAAAAGCAGTAGCTTAATAAATTAAGTACCTTCTGGTATGGTTACTATACTGGTAACTCCCCAAAAGAATCTGGATTGTGGTGAGGGAACAGAGAAAAAAGCTCATTTAGGACCTGCACTTACGAAGGGGGTAGGCATCTGTATATCAGGGAGTAAACCTTCTGAGAATAAAAACAGCTGGAGCTTGTTAAGGTAATTACACAGGGGAAAGGATAATGTACTGGGGACTCCTCAGAAGAATCTGATTTGTGGTGAGGAGAGAGAGATAAAAGCTCATTTAGGAACGACATGAACATGCCGCATAGGTAGCTGTTTATCAGTAAATATCTCCACTGAGATTAAGAAAAGCAGTAGCTTAATAAATTAAGTACTTCCTGGTATGGTTACTGTACTGGTAACTCCCCAAAAGAATCTTGATTGTGGTGAGGGAACAGAGAAAAAAGCTCATTTATGACCTGCACTTACGAAGGGGGTAGGCAGCTGTATATCAGGGAGTAAATCTTCTGAGAATAAAAACAGCTGGATCTTGTTAAGGTAATTACTCAGGGGAAAGGATAATGTACTGGGAACTCCTCAGAAGAATCTGATTTGTGGTGAGGGGAGAGAGATAAAAGCTCATGTAGGAAAGACATGAAAATGCTGCGTAGTTAGCTGTTTATCAGTAAATATCTCCACAGAGATTAAGAAAAGCAGTAGCTTAATAAATTAAGTAGTTCCTGGTATGGTTACTGTACTGGTAACTCCCCAAAAGAATGTGGATTGTGGTGAGGGAACAGAGAAAAAAGCTCATTTAGGACCTGCACTTAAGAAGGGGGTAGGGAGCTGTTTATCAGGCAGTAAACCCACTGATAATAAAAACAGCTGGAGCTTGTTAAGGTAATTACACAGGGGAAAGGATAATGTACTGGGAACTCCTCAGAAGAATCTGATTTGTGGTGAGGGGAGAGAGATAAAAGCTCATTTAAGAACGACATGAACATGCTGCGTACGTACCTGTTTATCAGTAAATATCTCCACTGAGATTAAGAAAAGCAGTAGCTTAATAAATTAAGTACTTCCTGGTATGGTTACTGTACTGGTAACTCCCCAAAAGAATCTGGATTGTGGCGAGGGAACAGAGAAAAAAGCTCATTTAGGACCTGGACTTACGAAGGGGGTAGGCAGTTGTATATCAGGGAGTAAAGCTTCTGAGAATAAAAACAGCAGGAGCTTGTTAAGGTAATTATACAGGGGAAAGGATAATGTACTGGGAACTCCTCAGAAGAATCTGATTTGTGGTGAGGGGAGAGAGATAAAAGCTCATTTAGGAACGACATGAACATGCTGCGTAGGTAGCTGTTTATCAGTAAATATCTCCACTGAGATTAAGAAAAGCAGTAGCTTAATAAATTAGTACTTCCTGGTATGGTTACTGTACTGGTAACTCCCCAAAAGAATCTGGATTGTGGTGAGGGAACAGAGAAAAAAGCTCATTTAGGGACTGCACTTACGAAGGGGGTTTGCAGCTGTCTATCAGGGAGTAAACCTTCTGAGAATAAAAACAGCTGGAGCTTGTTAAGGTAATTACACAGTGGAAAGGATAATGTACTGGGAACTCCTCAGAAGAATCTGATTTGTGGTGAGGGGGAGAGATAAAAGCTCATTTAGGAACGACATCTACATGCTGCGTAGGTAGCTGTTTATCAGTAAATATCTCCACTGAGATAAAGAAAAGCAGTAGCTTAATAAATTAAGTACTTCCTGGTATGGTTACTGTACTGGTAACTCCCTAAAAGAATCTGGATTTTGGCGAGGGAACAGAGAAAAAAGCTCATTTAGGACCTGGACTTACGAAGGGGGTAGGCAGTTGTATATCAGGGAGTAAAGCTTCTGAGAATAAAAACAGCTGGAGCTTGTTAAGGTAATTACACAGGGGAAAGGATAATGTTCTGGGAACTCCTCAGAAGAATCTGATTTGTGGTGAGGGGAGAGAGATAATAGCTCATTAAGGAACGACATGAACATGCTGCGTAGGTAGCTGTTTATCAGGAAATATCTCCACTGAGATTAAGAAAAGCAGTAGCTTAATAAATTAAGTAATTCCTGGTATGGTTACTGTACTGGTAACTCCCCAAAAGAATCTGGATTGTCCTGAGGGAACAGAGAAAAAAGCTCATTTAGGACCTGCACTTACGAAGGGGGTAGGCAGCTGTATATCAGGGAGTAAACCTTCTGAGAATAAAAACAGCTGGAGCTTGTTAAGGTAATTACACAGGGGAAAGGATAATGTACTGGGAATTACTCAGAAGAATCGGATTTGTGGTGAGGGGAGAGAGATAAAAGCTCATTTAGGAACGACATGAACATGCTGCGTAGGTAGCTGTTTATCAGTAAATATCTCCACTGAGATTAAGAAAAGCAGTAGCTTAATAAATTAAGTACTTCCTGGTATGGTCACTGTACTGGTAACTCCCCAAAAGAATCTGGATTGTGGTGAGGGAACAGAGAAAAAAGCTCATTTGTGACCTGCACTTACGAAGGGGGTAGGCAGCTGTATATCAGGAAGTAAACCTTCTGAGAATAAAAACAGCTGGAGCTTGTTAAGGTAATTACAGAGGGGAAAGGATAATGTACTGGGAACTCCTCAGAAGAATCTGATATGTGGTGAGGGGAGAGAGATAACAGCTCATTTAGGAACGACATGAACATGCTGCGTAGGTAGCTTTTTATCAGTAAATATCTCCACTGAGATTAAGAAAAGCAGTAGCTTAATAAATTAAGTACTTCCTGGTATGGATACTGTACTGGTAACTCCAAAAAAGAATCTGGATTGTGGTGAGGGAACAGAGAAAAAAAGCTCATTTAGGAACGACATGAACATGCTGCGCATGTAGCGGTTTATCAGTAAATATCTCCACTGAGATTAAGAAAAGCAGTAGCTTAATAAATTAAGTACCTTCTGGTATGGTTACTATACTGGTAACTCCCCAAAAGAATCTGGATTGTGGTGAGGGAACAGAGAAAAAAGCTCATTTAGGACCTGCACTTACGAAGGGGGTAGGCATCTGTATATCAGGGAGTAAACCTTCTGAGAATAAAAACAGCTGGAGCTTGTTAAGGTAATTACACAGGGGAAAGGATAATGTACTGGGGACTCCTCAGAAGAATCTGATTTGTGGTGAGGAGAGAGAGATAAAAGCTCATTTAGGAACGACATGAACATGCCGCATAGGTAGCTGTTTATCAGTAAATATCTCCACTGAGATTAAGAAAAGCAGTAGCTTAATAAATTAAGTACTTCCTGGTATGGTTACTGTACTGGTAACTCCCCAAAAGAATCTTGATTGTGGTGAGGGAACAGAGAAAAAAGCTCATTTATGACCTGCACTTACGAAGGGGGTAGGCAGCTGTATATCAGGGAGTAAATCTTCTGAGAATAAAAACAGCTGGATCTTGTTAAGGTAATTACTCAGGGGAAAGGATAATGTACTGGGAACTCCTCAGAAGAATCTGATTTGTGGTGAGGGGAGAGAGATAAAAGCTCATGTAGGAAAGACATGAAAATGCTGCGTAGTTAGCTGTTTATCAGTAAATATCTCCACAGAGATTAAGAAAAGCAGTAGCTTAATAAATTAAGTAGTTCCTGGTATGGTTACTGTACTGGTAACTCCCCAAAAGAATGTGGATTGTGGTGAGGGAACAGAGAAAAAAGCTCATTTAGGACCTGCACTTAAGAAGGGGGTAGGGAGCTGTTTATCAGGCAGTAAACCCACTGATAATAAAAACAGCTGGAGCTTGTTAAGGTAATTACACAGGGGAAAGGATAATGTACTGGGAACTCCTCAGAAGAATCTGATTTGTGGTGAGGGGAGAGAGATAAAAGCTCATTTAAGAACGACATGAACATGCTGCGTACGTACCTGTTTATCAGTAAATATCTCCACTGAGATTAAGAAAAGCAGTAGCTTAATAAATTAAGTACTTCCTGGTATGGTTACTGTACTGGTAACTCCCCAAAAGAATCTGGATTGTGGCGAGGGAACAGAGAAAAAAGCTCATTTAGGACCTGGACTTACGAAGGGGGTAGGCAGTTGTATATCAGGGAGTAAAGCTTCTGAGAATAAAAACAGCAGGAGCTTGTTAAGGTAATTATACAGGGGAAAGGATAATGTACTGGGAACTCCTCAGAAGAATCTGATTTGTGGTGAGGGGAGAGAGATAAAAGCTCATTTAGGAACGACATGAACATGCTGCGTAGGTAGCTGTTTATCAGTAAATATCTCCACTGAGATTAAGAAAAGCAGTAGCTTAATAAATTAGTACTTCCTGGTATGGTTACTGTACTGGTAACTCCCCAAAAGAATCTGGATTGTGGTGAGGGAACAGAGAAAAAAGCTCATTTAGGGACTGCACTTACGAAGGGGGTTTGCAGCTGTCTATCAGGGAGTAAACCTTCTGAGAATAAAAACAGCTGGAGCTTGTTAAGGTAATTACACAGTGGAAAGGATAATGTACTGGGAACTCCTCAGAAGAATCTGATTTGTGGTGAGGGGGAGAGATAAAAGCTCATTTAGGAACGACATCTACATGCTGCGTAGGTAGCTGTTTATCAGTAAATATCTCCACTGAGATAAAGAAAAGCAGTAGCTTAATAAATTAAGTACTTCCTGGTATGGTTACTGTACTGGTAACTCCCTAAAAGAATCTGGATTTTGGCGAGGGAACAGAGAAAAAAGCTCATTTAGGACCTGGACTTACGAAGGGGGTAGGCAGTTGTATATCAGGGAGTAAAGCTTCTGAGAATAAAAACAGCTGGAGCTTGTTAAGGTAATTACACAGGGGAAAGGATAATGTTCTGGGAACTCCTCAGAAGAATCTGATTTGTGGTGAGGGGAGAGAGATAATAGCTCATTAAGGAACGACATGAACATGCTGCGTAGGTAGCTGTTTATCAGGAGTAAACTCCACTGAGATTAAGAAAAGCAGTAGCTTAATAAATTAAGTAATTCCTGGTATGGTTACTGTACTGGTAACTCCCCAAAAGAATCTGGATTGTCCTGAGGGAACAGAGAAAAAGCTCATTTAGGACCTGCACTTACGAAGGGGGTAGGCAGCTGTATATCAGGGAGTAAATTCTGAGAATAAAAACAGCTGGAGCTTGTTAATAATTACACAGGGGAAAGGATAATGTACTGGGAATTACTCAGAAGAATCGGATTTGTGGTGAGGGGAGAGAGATAAAAGCTCATTTAGGAACGACATGAACATGCTGCGTAGGTAGCTGTTTATCAGTAAATATCTCCACTGAGATTAAGAAAAGCAGTAGCTTAATAAATTAAGTACTTCCTGGTATGGTCACTGTACTGGTAACTCCAAAAGAATCTGGATTGTGGTGAGGGAACAGAGAAAAAAGCTCATTTGTGACCTGCACATGAAGGGGGTAGGCAGCTGTATATCAGGAAGTAAACCTTCTGAGAATAAAAAAGCAGTAGCTTGTTAAGGTAATTACAGAGGTAAAGGATAATGTACTGGGAACTCCTCAGAAGAATCTGATATGTGGTGAGGGGAGAGAGATAAAAGCTCATTTAGGAACGACATGAACATGCTGCGTAGGTAGCTTTTTATCAGTAAATATCTCCACTGAGATTAAGAAACAGTAGCTTAATAAATTAAGTACTTCCTGCTATGGTTACTGTACTGGTAACTCCCAAAAGAATCTGGATTGTGGTGAGGGAACAGAGAAAAAGCTCATTTAGGACCTGAACTTACGATAGGTAGCTGTCTGTCAGGGAGTAAACCTTCTGAGAATAAAAAGCAGTAGCTTATAAAGGTAATTACACAGGGGAAAGGATAATGTACTGGGAACACCTCAGAAGAATCTGATTTGTGGTGAGGGAGAGAGATAAAAGCTCATTTAGGAACGACATGAACATGCTGCGTAGGTAGCGGTTTATCAGTAAATATCTACACTGAGATTAAGAACAGCAGTAGCTAAATAAATTAATTACTTCAGGTATGGACTGTACAGGTAAGTCCCAAAAGAATCTGGATTTTGGTGAGGGGAACAGAGAAAAAAGCTCATTTAGGACCTGCACTTACGAAGGTAGCAGCTGTATATCAGGGAGTAAACCTTCTGAGAATAAAAACAGCTGGAGCTTGTTAAGGTAATTACACAGTGGGAAGGATAATGTACTGGGAACTCTTCAGAAGAATCTGATTTGTGGTGAGGGAGAGAGATAAAAGCTCATTTAGGAACGACATCTACATGCTGCGTAGGTAGCTGTTTATCAGTAAAGCTTCTGAGATTAAGAAAAGCAGGGAGCTTAATAAATTAAGTAGTTCCTGGTATGGTTAATGTACTGGTAAATCCCCAAAAGAATCTGATTTGTGATGATGACGGAGAGAGATAAAAGCTCATTTAGGAACGACTTGAACATGCTGCGTAGGTAGCTGTTTATCAGTAAATATCTCCACTGAGATTAAGAAAAGCAGTAGCTTAATAAATTAAGTACTTCCTGGTATGGTTACTGTACTGGTAACTCCCCAAAAGAATCTGGATTGTGGTGAGGGAACAGAGAAAAAATATCATTTAAGAACGACATGAACATGCTGCGTAGGTAACTGTTTATCAGTAAATATCTCCACTGAGATTAAGAAAAGCAGTAGTTTAATAAATAAGTACTTCCTGGTATGGACACTGTACTGGTAACTCCCCAAAAGAATCTGGATTGTGGTGAGGGAACAGAGAAAAAAGCTCATTTAGGACCTTCACTTACGAAGGTGGTAGGCAGCTGTATATCAGGGAGTATCGCTTCTGAAAATAAAAACAGCTGGAGCTTGTTAAGGAAATTACACAGGGAAAAGGATAATGTACTGGTAACTCCTCAGAAGAATATGATTTGTGGTGAGGGGAGAGAGATAAAAGCTCATTTAGGAACGACATGGACATGCTGCATACGTAGCTGTTTATGAGCAAATATCTCCACTGAGATTAAGAAAAGCAGTAGCTTAATAAATTAAGTACTTCCTGGTATGGATACTGTACTGGAAACTCCCCAAAAGAATCTGGATTGTGGTGAGGGAACAGAGAAAAAAGCTTATTTAGGAACGACATGAACATGCTGCGTAGGTAGCTGTTTATCAGTAAATATCTCCACAGAGATTAAGAAAAGCAGTAGCTTAATAAGTTAAGTACTTCCTGGTATGGTTACTGTACTGGTAACTCCCCAAAAGAATCTGGATTGTGGTGGGGGAACAGAGAAAAAGCTCATTTAGGACCTGCACTTACGAAGGGGGTAGGCAGCTGTATATCAGGGAGTAAACCTTCTGAGAATAAAAAGCAGCTGAAGCTTGTTAAGGTAATTACACATTGGAAAGGATAATGTACTGGGAACTCCTCAGAAGAATCTGATTTGTGGTGAGCGGAGAGAGATAAAAGCTCAATTAGGAACGACATGAACATGTTGCATACGTAGCTGTTTATCAGTAAATATCTCCACTGAGATTAAGAAAAGCAGTAGCTTAATAAATAAGTACTTCCTGGTATGGATACTGAACTGGTAACTCCCAAAAAGAATCTGGATTGTGCTGAGGAACAGAGAAAATATCTCATTTAGGACCTGCACATACGAAGGGTAGGAAGCTGTATATCAGGGAGTAAACCTTCTGAGAATAAAAACAGCTGGAGCCTTTAAAGGTAATAACACAGGGTAAAGGATAATGTACTGGGAACTCCTCAGAAGAATCTGATTTGTGGTGAGGGGAGAGAGATAAAACTCATTAAGAACGACATGAACATGCTGCGTAGGTAGCTGTTTATCAGTAAATATCTCCACTGAGATTAAGAAAAGAAGTAGCTTAATAAATTAAGTACTTCCTGGTATGGTTACTGTACTAGTAACTCCCGAAATGAATCTGCATTGTGGTGAGGGAACAGAGAAAAAAGCTCATTTAGGACCTGCACTTACGAAGGGGGTAGGCAGCTATATATCAGGGAGTAAACCTTCTGATAATAAAAACAGCTGGAGCTTGTTAAGGTAATTACACAGGGGAAAGGATAATGTACTGGGAACTCCCCAGAAGAATCTGATTTGTGGTGAGGGGAGAGAGATAAAAGCTCATTTAGGAACGACATGAACATGCTGCATACGTAGCTGTTTAAAAGTAAATATCTCCACTGAGATTAAGCAAAGCAATAGATTAATAAATTAAGTACTTTCTGGTATGGATACTGTACTGGTAACTCCCCAAAAAAATCTGGATTGTGCTGAAGGAACAGAGAAAAAATCTCATTTAGGACCTGCACATACGAAGGGGGTAGGCAGCTGTATATCAGGGAGTAAACCTTCTGAGAATAAAAACAGCTGGAGCTTGTTAAGGTAATTACACAGGGGAAAGGATAATGTACTGCGAACTCCTCAGAAGAATCTGATTTGTGGTAAGGGGAGAGAGATAAAAGCTCATTTAGGAACGACATGAACATGCTGCGTAGGTAGCTGTTTATCAGTAAATATCTCCACTGAGATTAAGAAAAGCAGTAGCTTAATAAATTAAGTACTTCCTGGTATGGTTACTGTACTGGTAACTCCCCAAAATAATCTGGATTGTGGTGAGGGAACAGAGAAAAAGCTCATTTAGGACCTGCACTTACGAAGGGGGTAGGCAGTTGTATATCAGGGAGTAAACATTCTGAGAATAAAAACAGCTGGAGCTTGTTAAGTAATTACACAGGGGAAAGGAAATGTACTGGGAACTCCTCAGAAGAATCTGATTTGTGGTGAGGGGAGAGAGATAAAAGCTCATTTAGGAACGACATGAAAATACTGCATAGGTAGCTGTTTATCAGTAAATATCTCCACTGAGATTAAGAGAAGCAGTAGCTTAATAAATTAAGTACTTCCTGGTATGGTTACTGTACTGGTAACTCCCCAAAAGAATCTGGATTGTGGTGAGGGAATATTGAAAAAAGCTCACTTAGGAACGCATTACGAAGGGGGTAGGCAGCTGTATATCAGGGAATAAACATTCTGAGATAAAAACAGCTGGAGCTTGTTAAGGTAATTACACAGGGGAAAGGATAATGTACTGGGAACTCCTCAGAAGAATCTGATTTGTGGTGAGGGGAGAGAGGTAAAAGCTCATTTAGGAACGAAATGAACATGCTGCAACTTAGCAGTTTATTCAGTAAATATCTCCACTGAGATTAAGAAAAGCAGTAGCTTAATAAATTAAGTACTTCCTGGTATAGGATACTGTACTGGAACTCCCCAAAAGAATCTGGATTGTGGTGAGGGAACAGAGAAAAAAGCTCATTTAGGACCTGCACTTACGAAGGGGGTCGGCAGCTGTATAACAGGGAGTAAACCTTCTGAGAATAAAAACAGCTGGAGCTTGTTAAGGTAATTACACAGGGGAAAGGATAATATACTGGGAACACCTCAGAAGAATCTGATTTGTGGTGAGGGGAGAGAGATAAAAGCTCATTTAGGAACGACATGATCATGCTGCGTAGGTAGCTCTTTATCAGTAAATATCTCCACTGAGATTAAGAAAAGCAGTAGCTTAATAAATTAAGTACTTCCTGGTATGGTTACTGTACTGGAACTCCCCAAAAGAATCTGGATTGTGGTGAGAACAGAGAAAAAAGCTCATTTAGGAACCTGCACTTACAAGGGGGTAGGCAGCTGTTTATCAGTAAATATCTCCACTGAGAAATAAAAACAGCTGGAGTTGTTAAGGTAATTACACAGGGGATGGATACTGTACTGGTAACTCCCAAAAGAATCTGGATTGTGGTGAGGGAACAGAGAAAAAGCTCATTTAGGAACGACATGAACATGCTGGTAGGCAGCTGTATATCAGTAAATATCTCCAGTGAGATAAAAAAAGCAGTAGCTTAATAAATTAAGTACTTCCTGGTAAAGGATAATGTACTGGTAACTCCTCAGAAGAATCTGATTTGTGGTGAGGGAACTGAGATAAAAGCTCATTTAGGAACCTGCACTTACGAAGGGTAGGCAGCTGTTTATCAGGGAGTAAATATCTCCACTGAGATTAAGAAAAGCAGTAGCTTAATAAATTAAGTACTTCCTGGGGATGGATACTGTACTGGGAACTCCCCAAAAGAATCTGGATTGTGGTGAGGGAACAGAGAAAAAGCTCATTTAGGAACGACATGAACATGCTGCGTAGGTAGCTGTTTATCAGTAAATATCTCCACTGAGATTAAGAAAAGCAGTAGCTTAATAAATTAAGTACTTCCTGGTATGGTTACTGTACTGGTAACTCCCCAAAAGAATCTGGATTGTGGTGAGGGAACAGAGAAAAAAGCTCATTTAGGACCTGCACTTACGAAGGGTGGTAGGCAGCTGTATATCAGGGAGTAAAGCTTCTGAGAATAAAAACAGCTGGAGCTTGTTAAGGTAACTACACAGGGGAAAGGATAATGTACTGGGAACTCCTCAGAAGAATCTGATTTGTGGTGAGGGGAGAGAGATAAAAGCTCATTTAGGAACGACATGAACATGCTGCATACGTAGCTGTTTATCAGTAAATATCTCCACTGAGATTAAGAAAAGCAGTAGCTTAATAAATTAAGTACTTCCTGGTATGGATACTGTACTGGTAACTCCCCAAAAGAATCTGGATTGTGGTGAGGGAACAGAGAAAAAACTCATTTAGGACCTGCATGACGAAGGGGGTAGGTAGCTGTATATCAGGGAGTAAACCTTCTGAGAATAAAAACAGCTGGAGCTTGTTAAGGTAATTCACATGGGAATGGATAATGTACTGGGAACTCCTCAGAAGAATCTGATTTGTGGTGAGGGAGAGAGATAAAAGCTCATTTAGGAACGACATAAACATGCTGCGTAGGCATAGCTGTTTATCAGTAAATATCTCCACTGAGATTAAGAAAAGCTGTAGCTTAATAAATTAAGTATTTCCTGGTATGGTTACTGTACTGGTAACTCCCAAAGAATCTGATTGTGGTGAGGGAACAGCGAAAAAGCTCATTTAGGACCTGCACTTACGAAGGGGGTAGGCAGCTGTATATCAGGAAGTAAACCTTCTGAGAATAAAAACAGGTGGAGCTTGTTAAGGTAATTACACAGGGGAAAGGATAATGTACTGGGAACTCCTCAGAAGAATCTCATTGTGGTGGGGGGAGAGAGATAAAAGCTCATTTAGGAACGACATGAACATGCTGCATAGGTAGCTGTTTATCAGTAAATATCTCGACTGAGATTAAGAAAACAGTAGCTTAATAAATTAAGTACTTCCTGGTATGGATACTGTACTGGTAACTCCCCAAAAGGATCTGGATTGTGGTGAGGGGAACAGAGAAAAAAGCTCATTTAGGACCTGCACTTACGAAGGGGGTAGGCAGCTGTATATCAGGGAGTAAACCTTCTGAGAATAAAAACAGATGGAGCTTGTTAAGGTAATTACACAGGGGAAAGAATAATGTCCTGCGAACTCCTCAGAGGAATCTGAATTGTGGTGAGGGGAGAGAGAAAAAAGCTCATTTAGGAACGACATGAACATGCTGCGTAGGTAGCTGTTTATCAGTAAATATCTCCACTGAGATTAAGAAAAGCAGTAGCTTAATAAATTAAGTACTTCCTGGTATGGTTACTGTACTGGTAACTCCCCAAAAGGAATCTGGATTGTGGTGAGGGAAAGAGAAAAAAGCTCATTTAGGATCTGCACTTACGAAGGGGTAGGCTGCTGTATATCAGGGAGTAAACATTCTGAGAATAAAAACAGCTGGAGCTTGTTAAGTAATTACACAGGGGAAAGGATAATGTACTGGGAACTCCTCAGAAGAATCTGATTTGTGGTGAGGGAGAGAGATAAAAGCTCATTTAGGAACGCCATGAACATGCTGCGTAGGTAGCTGTTTATCAGTAAATATCTCCACTGAGATTAAGAAAAGCAGTAGCTTAATAAATTAAGTACTTCCTGGTATGGATACTGTACTGGTAACTCCCAAAACAATCTGGATTGTGGTGAGGGAACAGAGAAAAAGCTCATTTAGGAACGACATGAACATGCTACGTAGGTAGCTGTTTATCAGTAAATATCTCCACTGAGATTAAGAAAAGCAGTAGCTTAAAAAATTAAGTAATTCCTGGTATGGTTACTGTACTGGTAACTCCCCAAAAGAATCTGGATTGTGGTGAGGGAACAGAGAAAAAAGCTCATTTAGGACCTGCACTTATGAAGGGGGTAGGCAGCTGTATATCAGGGAGTAAACCTTCTGAGAATAAAAACAGCTGGAGCTTGTTAAGGTAATTACACCGGGGAAAGGATAATGTACTGGGAACTCCTCAGAAGAATCTGATTTGTGGTGAGGGGAGAGAGATAAAAGCTCATTTAGGAACGACATGAACATGCTGTGTAGGTAGCTGTTTATCAGTAAATATCTCCACTGAGATTAAGAAAAGCAGTAGCTTAATAAATGAAGTACTTCCTGATATGGTTACTGTACTGGTAACTCCCCAAAAGAATCTGGATTGTGGTGAGGGAACAGAGAAAAGCTCATTTAGGACCTGCAGTTACGATGGGGGTAGGCAGCTGTATGTCAGGGAGTAAACCCTCTGAGAATAAAAACAGGTGGAGCTTGTTAAGGTAATTACACATGGGAAAGGATAATGTACTGGGAACTCCTCAGAAGAATCTGATTTGTGGTGAGAGGAGAGAGATAAAATCTCATTTAGGAACGACATGAACATGCTGCGTAGGTAGCTGTTTATCAGTAAATATCTCCACTGAGATTAAGAAAAGCAGTAGCTTAATAAATAAAGTACTTCCTGGTATGGATACTGAACTGGTAACTCCCAAAAAGAATCTGGATTGTGCTGAAGGAACAGAGAAAATATCTCATTTAGGACCTGCACATACGAAGGGGGTAGGAAGCTGTATATCAGGGAGTAAACCTTCTGAGAATAAAAACAGCTGGAGCCTTTAAAGGTAATAACACAGGGTAAAGGATAATATACTGGGAACTCCTCAGAAGAATCTGATTTGTGGTGAGGGGAGAGAGATAAAACTCATTAAGAACGACATGAACATGCTGCGTAGGTAGCTGTTTATCAGTAAATATCTCCACTGAGATTAAGAAAAGAAGTAGCTTAATAAATTAAGTACTTCCTGGTATGGTTACTGTACTAGTAACTCCCGAAATGAATCTGCATTGTGGTGAGGGAACAGAGAAAAAAGCTCATTTAGGACCTGCACTTTCGAAGGGGGTAGGCAGCTATATATCAGGGAGTAAACCTTCTGATAATAAAAACAGCTGGAGCTTGTTAAGGTAATTACACAGGGGAAAGGATAATGTACTGGGAACTCCTCAGAAGAATCTGATTTGTGGTGAGGGGAGAGAGATAAAAGCTCATTTAGGAACGACATGAACATGCTGCATACGTAGCTGTTTAAAGTAAATATCTCCACTGAGATTAAGCAAAGCAATAGATTAATAAATTAAGTACTTTCTGGTATGGATACTGTACTGGTAACTCCCCAAAAAAATCTGGATTGTGCTGAAGGAACAGAGAAAAAATCTCATTTAGGACCTGCACATACGAAGGGGGTAGGCAGCTGTATATCAGGGAGTAAACCTTCTGAGAATAAAAACAGCTGGAGCTTGTTAAGGTAATTACACAGGGGAAAGGATAATGTACTGCGAACTCCTCAGAAGAATCTGATTTGTGGTAAGGGGAGAGAGATAAAAGCTCATTTAGGAACGACATGAACATGCTGCGTAGGTAGCTGTTTATCAGTAAATATCTCCACTGAGATTAAGAAAAGCAGTAGCTTAATAAATTAAGTACTTCCTGGTATGGTTACTGTACTGGTAACTCCCCAAAATAATCTGGATTGTGGTGAGGGAACAGAGAAAAAAGCTCATTTAGGACCTGCACTTACGAAGGGGGTAGGCAGTTGTATATCAGGGAGTAAACATTCTGAGAATAAAAACAGCTGGAGCTTGTTAAGGTAATTACACAGGGGAAAGGAAATGTACTGGGAACTCCTCAGAAGAATCTGATTTGTGGTGAGGGGAGAGAGATAAAAGCTCATTTAGGAACGACATGAAAATACTGCATAGGTAGCTGTTTATCAGTAAATATCTCCACTGAGATTAAGAGAAGCAGTAGCTTAATAAATTAAGTACTTCCTGGTATGGTTACTGTACTGGTAACTCCCCAAAAGAATCTGGATTGTGGTGAGGGAATATTGAAAAAAGCTCACTTAGGACCTGCATTACGAAGGGGGTAGGCAGCTGTATATCAGGGAATAAACATTCTGAGAATAAAAACAGCTGGAGCTTGTTAAGGTAATTACACAGGGGAAAGGAAATGTACTGGGAACTCCTCAGAAGAATCTGATTAGTGGTGAGGGGAGAGAGATAAAAGCTCATTTAGGAACGACATGAACATGCTGCAAGGTAGCTGTTTATCAGTAAATATCTCCACTGAGATTAAGAAACGCAGTGGCTTAATAAATTAAGTACTTCCTAGTATGGATACTGTACTGGTAACTCCCCAAAAGAATCTGGATTGTGGTGAGGGAACAGAGAAAAAAGCTCATTTAGGACCTGCACTTAGGAACGGGGTAGGCAGCTGTATATCAGGGAGTAAAGCTTCTGAGAATAAAAACAGCGGGAGCTTGTTAAGGTAATTACACAGGGCAAAGGACAATGTACTGGGAAATCCTCAGAAGAATCTGATTTGTGATGATGACGGAGAGAGATAAAAGCTCATTTAGGAACGACTTGAACATGCTGCGTAGGTAGCTGTTTATCAGTAAATATCTCCACTGAGATTAAGAAAAGCAGTAGCTTAATAAATTAAGTACTTCCTGGTATGGTTACTGTACTGGTAACTCCCCAAAAGAATCTGGATTGTGGTGAGGGAACAGAGAAAAAATATCATTTAAGAACGACATGAACATGCTGCGTAGGTAACTGTTTATCAGTAAATATCTCCACTGAGATTAAGAAAAGCAGTAGTTTAATAAATAAGTACTTCCTGGTATGGACACTGTACTGGTAACTCCCCAAAAGAATCTGGATTGTGGTGAGGGAACAGAGAAAAAAGCTCATTTAGGACCTTCACTTACGAAGGTGGTAGGCAGCTGTATATCAGGGAGTATCGCTTCTGAAAATAAAAACAGCTGGAGCTTGTTAAGGAAATTACACAGGGAAAAGGATAATGTACTGGTAACTCCTCAGAAGAATATGATTTGTGGTGAGGGGAGAGAGATAAAAGCTCATTTAGGAACGACATGCATGCTGCATACGTAGCTGTTTATGAGCAAATATCTCCACTGAGATTAAGAAAAGCAGTAGCTTAATAAATTAAGTACTTCCTGGTATGGATACTGTACTGGAAACTCCCAAAAGAATCTGGATTGTGGTGAGGGAACAGAGAAAAAAGCTTATTTAGGAACGACATGAACATGCTGCGTAGGTAGCTGTTTATCAGTAAATATCTCCACAGAGATTAAGAAA
>NW_025960554.1:0-42916 GCF_023159225.1 Perognathus longimembris pacificus
GTTTTTATTCTCAGAAGTTTTATTCCCTGATATACAGCTGCCTACCCCCTTCGTAAGTGCAGGTCCTAAATGAGCTTTTTTCTCTGTTCCCTCACCACAATCCAGATTCTTTTGGGAGTTACCAGTACAGTAACCATACCAAGAAGTACTTAATTTATTAAGCTACTGCTTTTCTTAATCTCAGTGGAGATATTTACTGATAAACAGCTACCTACGCAGCATGTTCATGTCATTCCTAAATGAGCTTTTATCTCTCTGCCCCTCACCACAAATCAGATTCTTCTGAGGAGTTCCTAGTACATTATCCTTTCCCCTGTGTAATTACCTTAACAAGCTCCAGCTGTTTTTATTCTCAGAAGGTTTACTCCCTGATATACAGCTGCCTACCCCGTTCGTAAGTGCAGGTCCTAAATGAGCTTTTTTCTCTGTTCCCTCACCACAATCCAGATTCTTTTGGGGAGTTACCAGTACAGTAACCATACCAGAAGTACTTAATTTATTAAGCTACTGCTTTTCTTAATCTCAGTGGAGATATTTACTGATAAACAGCTACCTACGCAGCATGTTCATGTCGTTCCTAAATGAGCTTTTATCTCTCTGCCCTCACCACAAATCAGATTCTTCTGAGGAGTTCCAGTACATTATCCTTTCCCCTGTGTAATTACCTTAACAAGCTCCAGCTGTTTTTATTCTCAGAAGGTTTACTCCCTGATATACAGCTGCCTACCCCCTTCGTAAGTGCAGGTCCTAAATGAGCTTTTTTCTCTGTTCCCTCACCACAATCCAGATTCTTTTGGGGAGTTACCAGTACAGTAACCATACCAGGAAGTACTTAATTTATTAAGCTACTGCTTTTCTTAATCTCAGTGGAGATATTTACTGATAAACAGCTACCTACGCAGCATGTTCATGTCGTTCCTAAATGAGCTTTTATCTCTCTGCCCTCACCACAAATCAGATTCTTCTGAGGAGTTCCCAGTACATTATCCTTTCCCCTGTGTAATCACCTTAAAAAGCTCCAGCTGTTTTTATTCTCAGAAGTTTTACTCCCTGATATACAGCTGCCTACCCCCTTCGTAAGTGCAGGTCCTAAATGAGCTTTTTTCTCTGTTCCCTCACCACAATCCAGATTCTTTTGGGGAGTTACCAGTACAGTAACCATACCAAGAAGTACTTAATTTATTAAGCTACTGCTTTTCTTAATCTCAGTGGAGATATTTACTGATAAACAGCTACCTACGCAGCATGTTCATGTCATTCCTAAATGAGCTTTTATCTCTCTGCCCCTCACCACAAATCAGATTCTTCTGAGGAGTTCCTAGTACATTATCCTTTCCCTGTGTAATTACCTTAACAAGCTCCAGCTGTTTTTATTCTCAGAAGGTTACTCCCTGATATACAGCTGCCTACCCCGTTCGTAAGTGCAGGTCCTAAATGAGCTTTTTTCTCTGTTCCCTCACCACAATCCAGATTCTTTTGGGGAGTTACCAGTACAGTAACCATACCAGGAAGTACTTAATTTATTAAGCTACTGCTTTTCTTAATCTCAGTGGAGATATTTACTGATAAACAGCTCCCTACGCAGCATGTTCATGTCGTTCCTAAATGAGCTTTTATCTCTCTGCCCTCACCACAAATCAGATTCTTCTGAGGAGTTCCCAGTACATTATCCTTTCCCCTGTGTAATTACCTTAACAAGCTCCAGCTGTTTTTATTCTCAGAAGGTTTACTCCCCTGATATACAGCTGCCTACCCCCTTCGTAAGTGCAGGTCCTAAATGAGCTTTTTTTCTCTGTTCCTCACCACAATCCAGATTCTTTTGGGGAGTTACCAGTACAGTAACCATACCAGGAAGTACTTAATTTATTAAGCTACTGCTTTTCTTAATCTCAGGTGGAGATATTTACTGATAAACAGCTACCTACGCAGCATGTTCATGTCGTTCCTAAATGAGCTTTTATCTCTCTGCCCTCACCACAAATCAGATTCTTCTGAGGAGTTCCCAGTACATTATCCTTTCCCCTGTGTAATTACCTTAACAAGCTCCAGCTGTTTTTATTCTCAGAAGGTTTACACCTGATATACAGCTGCCTACCCCCTTCGTAAGTGCAGGTCCTAAATGAGCTTTTTTCTCTGTTCCCTCACCACAATCCAGATTCTTTTGGGGAGTTACCAGTACAGTAACCATACCAGGAGGTACTTAATTTATTAAGCTACTGCTTTTCTTAATCTCAGTGGAGATATTTACTGATAAACAGCTACCTACGCAGCATGTTCATGTCGTTCCTAAATGAGCTTTTATCTCTCTGCCCTCACCACCAATCAGATTCTTCTGAGGAGTTCCCAGTACATTATCCTTTCCCCTGTGTAATTACCTAACAAGCTCCAGCCGTTTTTATTCTCAGAAGGTTTACTCCCTGATATACAGCTGCCTACCCCCTTCGTAAGTGCAGGTCCTAAATGAGCTTTTTTCTCTGTTCCCTCACCACAATCCAGATTCTTTTGGGGAGTTACCAGTACAGTAACCATACCAGGAAGTACTTAATTTATTAAGCTACTGCTTTTCTTAATCTCAGTGGAGATATTTACTGATAAACAGCTACCTACGCAGCATGTTCATGTCGTTCCTAAATGAGCTTTTTTCTCTCTGCCCTCACCACCAATCAGATTCTTCTGAGGAGTTCCCAGTACATTATCCTTTCCCCTGTGTAATTACCTTAACAAGCTCCAGCTGTTTTTATTATCAGAAGGTTTACTCCCTGATATACAGCTGCCTACCCCCTTCTTAAGTGCAGGTCCTAAATGAGCTTTTTTCTCTGTTCCCTCACCACAATCCAGATTCTTTTGGGGAGTTTCCAGTAGAGTAACCATACCAGGAAGTACTTAATTTATTAAGCTACTGCTTTTCTTAATCTCGGTGGAGATATTTACTGATAAACAGCTACCTACGCAGCATGTTCATGTCGTTCCTAAATGAGCTTTTATCTCTCTGCCCTCACCACAAATCAGATTCTTCTGAGGAGTTCCAGTACATTATCCTTTCCCCTGTGTAATTACCTTAACAAGCTCCAGCTGATTTTATTCTCAGAAGGTTTACTCCCTGATATACAGCTGCCTACCCCCTTCGTAAGTGCAGGGCCTAAATGAGCTTTTTTCTCTGTTCCCTCACCACAATCCAGATTCTTTTGGGGAGTTACCAGTACAGTAACCATACCAGGAAGTACTTAATTTATTAAGCTACTGCTTTTCTTATTCTCAGTGGTGATATTTACTGATAAACAGCTACCTACGCAACATGAACATGTCGTTCCTAAATGAGCTTTTATTTCACTCCCCTCACCACAAATCAGATTGTTCTGAGGATTTCCCAGTACATTATCCTTTCCCCTGTGTAATAACCTTAACAAGCTCCAGCTGTTTTTATTCTCAGAAGGTTTACTCCCTGATATACAACTGCCTAACCCCTTCGTAAGTGCAGGTCCTAAATGAGCTTTTTTCTCAGTTCCCTCACCACAATCCAGATTCTTTTGGGGAGTTACCAGTACAGTAAACATACCAGGAAGAACTTAATTTATTAAGCTACTGCTTTTCTTAATCTCAGTGGAGATATTTACTGGTAAACAGCTAAGTATGCAGCATGTTCATGTCGTTCCTAAATGAGCTTTTATCTCTCTCCCCTCACCACAAATCAGATTCTTCTGAGGAGTTCCCAGTACATTATCCTTTCCCCTCTGTAATTACCTTAACAAGCTCCAGCTGTTTTTAGTCTCAGAAGGTTTACTAACTGATATACAGCTGCCTACCCCCTTCGTAAGTGCAGGTCCTAAATGAGCTTTTTTCTCTGTTCCCTCACCACAATCCAGATTCTTTGGGGAGTTACCAGTACAGTAACCATACCAGGAAGTACTTAATTTATTAAGCTACTGCTTTTCTTAATCTCAGTGCAGATACTTACTGGTAAACAGCTACCTACGCAGCATGTTCATGTCGTTCCTAAATGAGCTATTATCTCTATCCCCTCACCACAAATCAGATTCTTCTGAGGAGTTCCCAGTACATTATCCTTTCCCCTGTGTAATTACCTTAACAAGCTCCAGCTGATTTATTCTCAGAAGGTTTACTCCCTGATATACAGCTGCCTACCCCCTTCGTAAGTGCAGGTCCTAAATGAGCTTTTTTCTCTGTTCCCTCACCACAATCCAGATTCTTTTGGGGAGTTACCAGTACAGTAACCATACCAGGAAGTACTTATTTTATTAAGCTACTGCTTTTCTTAATCTCAGTGGAGATATTTACTGATAAACAGCTACCTACGCAGCATTTTCATGTCTTTCCTAAATGAGCTTTTATCTCTCTCCCCTCACCAAAAATCAGATTCTTCTGAGGAGTTTCCAGTTCATTATCCTTTCCCCTGTGTAATTACCTTAAGAAGCTCCAGTTGTTTTTATTCTCAGAAGGGATACTCCCTGATATACAGCTGCCTACCCCCTTCGTAAGTGCAGGTCCTAAATGAGCTTTTTTCTCTGTTCCCTCACCACCATCCAGATTTTTTGGGGGATATTTACTGATGAAAAGCCACCTATGCAGCATGTTCATGTCGTTCCAAAATGAGCTTTTATCTCTCTCCTCTCTCCACAAATCAGATTCTTCTGAGGAGTTCCCAGTACATTATCCTTTCCCCTGTGTAATTACCTTAACAAGCTCCAGCTGTTTTTATTTTTAGAAGGTTTACTCCCTGATATTCAGCTGCCTACCCCCTTGGTAAGTGCAGGTCCTAAATGAGCTTTTTTCTCTGTTCCCTCACCACAATCCAGATTCTTTTGGGGAGTTACCAGTACAGTAACCATACCAGGAAGTACTTAATTTATTAAGCTACTGCTTTTCTTAATCTCAGTGGAGATATTTACTGATAAACTGCTACCTACGCAGCATGTACATGTCGTTCCTAAATGAGCTTTTATCTCTCTCCCCTCACCACAAATCAGATTCTTCTGAGGAGTTCCCAGTACATTATCCTTTCCCCTGTGTAATTACCTTAACAAGCTCCAGCTGATTTATTCTCAGAAGGTTTACTCCCTGATATACAGCTGCCTACCCCCTTCGTAAGTGCAGGACCTAAATGAGCTTTTTTGTCTATTCCCTCACCACAATCCAGTTTCTTTTGGGAAGTTACCAGTACAGTAACAATACTAGGAAGTACTTAATTTATTAAGCTACTGCTTTTCTTAATATCAGTGGAGATATTTACTGATAAACAGCTACCTACGCAGCATGTTCATGTCTTGCCTAAATGAGCTTTTATATCTCTCCCCTCACCACAAATCAGATTCTTCTGAGGAGTTCCCAGTACATTATCCATTCCCATGTGTAATTGACTTAACAAGCTCCAGCTGTTTTTATTCTCAGAAGGGATACTCCCTGATATACAGCTGCCTACCCCCTTCGTAAGTGCAGGTCCTAAATGAGCTTTTTTCTCTGTTCCCTCACCACAATCCAGATTTTTTGGGGGATATTTACTGATGAAAAGCCACCTATGCAGCATGTTCATGTCGTTCCAAAATGAGCTTTTATCTCTCTCCTCTCACCACAAATCAGATTCTTCTGAGGAGTTCCCAGTACATTATCCTTTCCCCTGTGTAATTACCTTAACAAGCTCTAGCTGTTTTTATTTCAGAAGGTTTACTCCCTGATATACAGCTGCCTACCCCCTTCGTAAGTGCAGGTCCTAAATGAGCTTTTTTCTCTGTTCCCTCACCACCATCCAGATGCTTTTGGGGAGTTACCAGTACAATAACCATACCAGGAAGTACTTAATTTATTAAGCTACTGCTTTTCTTAATCTCAGTGGAGATATTTACTGATAAACACCTACCTACGCAGCATGTTCATGTCGTGCCTAAATGAGCTTTTATATCTCTCCCCTCACCACAAATCAGATTCTTCTGAGGAGTTCCCAGTACATTATCCATTCCCATGTATAATTAACTTAACAAGCTCCAGCTGTTTTTATTCTCAGAAGGGATACTCCCTGATATACAGCTGCCTACCCCCCTCGTAATGCAGGTCCTAAATGAGCTTTTTTCTCTGTTCCCTCACCACAATCCAGATTTTTTTGGGGATATTTACTGATGAAAAGCCACCTATGCAGCATGTTCATGTCGTTCCAAAATGAGCTTTTATCTCTCTCCTCTCACCACAAATCAGATTCTTCTGAGGAGTTCCCAGTACATTATCCTTTCCCCTGTGTAATTACCTTAACAAGCTCCAGCTGTTTTTATTTTCAGAAGGTTTACTCCCTGATATACAGCTGCCTACCCCCTTGGTAAGTGCAGGTCCTAAATGAGCTTTTTTCTCTGTTCCCTCACCACAATCCAGATTCTTTTGGGGAGTTACCAGTACAGTAACCATACCAGGAAGAACTTAATTTATTAAGCTACTGCTTTTCTTAATCTCAGTGCAGATATTTACTGATAAACAGCTACCTACGAATTATGTTCATGTCGTTCCTAAATGAGCTTTTATCTCTCTCCCCTCACCACAAATCAGATTCTTCTGAGGAGTTCCCAGTACATTATCCGTTCCCCTGTGTAATTACGTTAACAAGCTCCAGCTGTTTTTATTCTCAGAAGGTTTACTCCCTGATATACAGCTGCCTACCCCCTTCGTAAGTGCAGGTCCTAAATGAGCTTTTTTCTCTGTTCCCTCACCACAATCCAGATTCTTTTGGGGAGTTTCCAGTACAGTATCCATACCAGGAAGTACTTAGTTTATTAAGCTACTGCTTTTCTTAATCTCAGTGGAGATATTTACTGATAAACAGCTACCTACGCAGCATGTTCATGTCGTTCCTAAATGAGCTTTTATCTCTCCCCCCTCACCACAAATCAGATTCTTCTGAGGAGTTCCCAGTACATTATCCTTTCCCCTGTGTAATTACCTTAACAAGCTCCAGCTGTTTTTATTCTCAGAAGGTTTACTCCCTGATATACAGCTGCCTACCAGCTTTGTAAGTGCAGGTCCTAAATGAGCTTTTTTCTCTGTTCCCTCACCACAATACAGATTCTTTTGGGGAGTTACCAGTACAGTAACCATACCAGGAAGTACTTAATTTATTAAGGTACTGCTTTTCTTAATCTCAGTGGAGATATTTACTGATAAACAGCTACCTACGCAGCATGTACATGTCGTTCCTAAATTAGCTTTTATCTCTCTCCCCTCACCACAAATCAGATTCTTCTGAGGAGTTCCCAGTACATTATCCTTTCCCCTGTGTAATTACCTTAACAAGCTCCAGCTGTTTTTATTCTCAGAAGGTTTACTCCCTGATATACAGCTGCCTACCCCCTTCGTAAGTGCAGGTCCTAAATGAGCTTTTTTCTCTGTTCCCTCACCACAATCCAGATTCTTTTGGGGAGTTACCAGTACAGTAACCATACCAGGAAGTACTTAATTTATTAAGCTACTGCTTTTCTTAATCTCAGTGGTGATATTTACTGATAAACAGCTACCTACGCAACATGAACATGTCGTTCCTAAATGAGCTTTTATTTCACTCCCCTCACCACAAATCAGATTGTTCTGAGGATTTCCCAGTACATTATCCTTTCCCCTGTGTAATAACCTTAACAAGCTCCAGCTGTTTTTATTCTCAGAAGGTTTACTCCCTGATATACAACTGCCTAACCCCTTCGTAAGTGCAGGTCCTAAATGAGCTTTTTTCTCAGTTCCCTCACCACAATCCAGATTCTTTTGGGGAGTTACCAGTACAGTAAACATACCAGGAAGAACTTAATTTATTAAGCTACTGCTTTTCTTAATCTCAGTGGAGATATTTACTGGTAAACAGCTAAGTATGCAGCATGTTCATGTCGTTCCTAAATGAGCTTTTATCTCTCTCCCCTCACCACAAATCAGATTCTTCTGAGGAGTTCCCAGTACATTATCCTTTCCCCTCTGTAATTACCTTAACAAGCTCCAGCTGTTTTTAGTCTCAGAAGGTTTCCTAACTGATATACAGCTGCCTACCCCCTTCGTAAGTGCAGGTCCTAAATGAGCTTTTTTCTCTGTTCCCTCACCACAATCCAGATTCTTTGGGGAGTTACCAGTACAGTAACCATACCAGGAAGTACTTAATTTATTAAGCTACTGCTTTTCTTAATCTCAGTGCAGATACTTACTGGTAAACAGCTACCTACGCAGCATGTTCATGTCGTTCCTAAATGAGCTATTATCTCTCTCCCCTCACCACAAATCAGATTCTTCTGAGGAGTTCCCAGTACATTATCCTTTCCCCTGTGTAATTACCTTAACAAGCTCCAGCTGATTTATTCTCAGAAGGTTTACTCCCTGATATACAGCTGCCTACCCCCTTCGTAAGTGCAGGTCCTAAATGAGCTTTTTTCTCTGTTCCCTCACCACAATCCAGATTCTTTTGGGGAGTTACCAGTACAGTAACCATACCAGGAAGTACTTATTTTATTAAGCTACTGCTTTTCTTAATCTCAGTGGAGATATTTACTGATAAACAGCTACCTACGCAGCATTTTCATGTCTTTCCTAAATGAGCTTTTATCTCTCTCCCCTCACCAAAAATCAGATTCTTCTGAGGAGTTTCCAGTTCATTATCCTTTCCCCTGTGTAATTACCTTAAGAAGCTCCAGTTGTTTTTATTCTCAGAAGGGATACTCCCTGATATACAGCTGCCTACCCCCTTCGTAAGTGCAGGTCCTAAATGAGCTTTTTTCTCTGTTCCCTCACCACCATCCAGATTTTTTGGGGGATATTTACTGATGAAAAGCCACCTATGCAGCATGTTCATGTCGTTCCAAAATGAGCTTTTATCTCTCTCCTCTCTCCACAAATCAGATTCTTCTGAGGAGTTCCCAGTACATTATCCTTTCCCCTGTGTAATTACCTTAACAAGCTCCAGCTGTTTTTATTTTTAGAAGGTTTACTCCCTGATATTCAGCTGCCTACCCCCTTGGTAAGTGCAGGTCCTAAATGAGCTTTTTTCTCTGTTCCCTCACCACAATCCAGATTCTTTTGGGGAGTTACCAGTACAGTAACCATACCAGGAAGTACTTAATTTATTAAGCTACTGCTTTTCTTAATCTCAGTGGAGATATTTACTGATAAACAGCTACCTACGCAGCATGTACATGTCGTTCCTAAATGAGCTTTTATCTCTCTCCCCTCACCACAAATCAGATTCTTCTGAGGAGTTCCCAGTACATTATCCTTTCCCCTGTGTAATTACCTTAACAAGCTCCAGCTGATTTATTCTCAGAAGGTTTACTCCCTGATATACAGCTGCCTACCCCCTTCGTAAGTGCAGGACCTAAATGAGCTTTTTTGTCTGTTCCCTCACCACAATCCAGTTTCTTTTGGGAAGTTACCAGTACAGTAACAATACTAGGAAGTACTTAATTTATTAAGCTACTGCTTTTCTTAATATCAGTGGAGATATTTACTGATAAACAGCTACCTACGCAGCATGTTCATGTCTTGCCTAAATGAGCTTTTATATCTCTCCCCTCACCACAAATCAGATTCTTCTGAGGAGTTCCCAGTACATTATCCATTCCCATGTGTAATTGACTTAACAAGCTCCAGCTGTTTTTATTCTCAGAAGGGATACTCCCTGATATACAGCTGCCTACCCCCTTCGTAAGTGCAGGTCCTAAATGAGCTTTTTTCTCTGTTCCCTCACCACAATCCAGATTTTTTGGGGGATATTTACTGATGAAAAGCCACCTATGCAGCATGTTCATGTCGTTCCAAAATGAGCTTTTATCTCTCTCCTCTCACCACAAATCAGATTCTTCTGAGGAGTTCCCAGTACATTATCCTTTCCCCTGTGTAATTACCTTAACAAGCTCTAGCTGTTTTTATTTTCAGAAGGTTTACTCCCTGATATACAGCTGCCTACCCCCTTCGTAAGTGCAGGTCCTAAATGAGCTTTTTTCTCTGTTCCCTCACCACCATCCAGATGCTTTTGGGGAGTTACCAGTACAATAACCATACCAGGAAGTACTTAATTTATTAAGCTACTGCTTTTCTTAATCTCAGTGGAGATATTTACTGATAAACACCTACCTACGCAGCATGTTCATGTCGTGCCTAAATGAGCTTTTATATCTCTCCCCTCACCACAAATCAGATTCTTCTGAGGAGTTCCCAGTACATTATCCATTCCCATGTATAATTAACTTAACAAGCTCCAGCTGTTTTTATTCTCAGAAGGGATACTCCCTGATATACAGCTGCCTACCCCCCTCGTAATGCAGGTCCTAAATGAGCTTTTTTCTCTGTTCCCTCACCACAATCCAGATTTTTTGGGGGATATTTACTGATGAAAAGCCACCTATGCAGCATGTTCATGTCGTTCCAAAATGAGCTTTTATCTCTCTCCTCTCACCACAAATCAGATTCTTCTGAGGAGTTCCCAGTACATTATCCTTTCCCCTGTGTAATTACCTTAACAAGCTCCAGCTGTTTTTATTTTCAGAAGGTTTACTCCCTGATATACAGCTGCCTACCCCCTTGGTAAGTGCAGGTCCTAAATGAGCTTTTTTCTCTGTTCCCTCACCACAATCCAGATTCTTTTGGGGAGTTACCAGTACAGTAACCATACCAGGAAGAACTTAATTTATTAAGCTACTGCTTTTCTTAATCTCAGTGCAGATATTTACTGATAAACAGCTACCTACGAATTATGTTCATGTCGTTCCTAAATGAGCTTTTATCTCTCTCCCCTCACCACAAATCAGATTCTTCTGAGGAGTTCCCAGTACATTATCCGTTCCCCTGTGTAATTACGTTAACAAGCTCCAGCTGTTTTTATTCTCAGAAGGTTTACTCCCTGATATACAGCTGCCTACCCCCTTCGTAAGTGCAGGTCCTAAATGAGCTTTTTTCTCTGTTCCCTCACCACAATCCAGATTCTTTTGGGGAGTTTCCAGTACAGTATCCATACCAGGAAGTACTTAGTTTATTAAGCTACTGCTTTTCTTAATCTCAGTGGAGATATTTACTGATAAACAGCTACCTACGCAGCATGTTCATGTCGTTCCTAAATGAGCTTTTATCTCTCCCCCCTCACCACAAATCAGATTCTTCTGAGGAGTCCCCAGTACATTATCCTTTCCCCTGTGTAATTACCTTAACAAGCTCCAGCTGTTTTTATTCTCAGAAGGTTTACTCCCTGATATACAGCTGCCTACCAGCTTTGTAAGTGCAGGTCCTAAATGAGCTTTTTTCTCTGTTCCCTCACCACAATCCAGATTCTTTTGGGGAGTTACCAGTACAGTAACCATACCAGGAAGTACTTAATTTATTAAGCTACTGCTTTTCTTAATCTCAGTGGTGATATTTACTGATAAACAGCTACCTACGCAACATGAACATGTCGTTCCTAAATGAGCTTTTATTTCACTCCCCTCACCACAAATCAGATTGTTCTGAGGATTTCCCAGTACATTATCCTTTCCCCTGTGTAATAACCTTAACAAGCTCCAGCTGTTTTTATTCTCAGAAGGTTTACTCCCTGATATACAACTGCCTAACCCCTTCGTAAGTGCAGGTCCTAAATGAGCTTTTTTCTCAGTTCCCTCACCACAATCCAGATTCTTTTGGGGAGTTACCAGTACAGTAAACATACCAGGAAGAACTTAATTTATTAAGCTACTGCTTTTCTTAATCTCAGTGGAGATATTTACTGGTAAACAGCTAAGTATGCAGCATGTTCATGTCGTTCCTAAATGAGCTTTTATCTCTCTCCCCTCACCACAAATCAGATTCTTCTGAGGAGTTCCCAGTACATTATCCTTTCCCCTCTGTAATTACCTTAACAAGCTCCAGCTGTTTTTAGTCTCAGAAGGTTTACTAACTGATATACAGCTGCCTACCCCCTTCGTAAGTGCAGGTCCTAAATGAGCTTTTTTCTCTGTTCCCTCACCACAATCCAGATTCTTTGGGGAGTTACCAGTACAGTAACCATACCAGGAAGTACTTAATTTATTAAGCTACTGCTTTTCTTAATCTCAGTGCAGATACTTACTGGTAAACAGCTACCTACGCAGCATGTTCATGTCGTTCCTAAATGAGCTATTATCTCTCTCCCCTCACCACAAATCAGATTCTTCTGAGGAGTTCCCAGTACATTATCCTTTCCCCTGTGTAATTACCTTAACAAGCTCCAGCTGATTTATTCTCAGAAGGTTTACTCCCTGATATACAGCTGCCTACCCCCTTCGTAAGTGCAGGTCCTAAATGAGCTTTTTTCTCTGTTCCCTCACCACAATCCAGATTCTTTTGGGGAGTTACCAGTACAGTAACCATACCAGGAAGTACTTATTTTATTAAGCTACTGCTTTTCTTAATCTCAGTGGAGATATTTACTGATAAACAGCTACCTACGCAGCATTTTCATGTCTTTCCTAAATGAGCTTTTATCTCTCTCCCCTCACCAAAAATCAGATTCTTCTGAGGAGTTTCCAGTTCATTATCCTTTCCCCTGTGTAATTACCTTAAGAAGCTCCAGTTGTTTTTATTCTCATAAGGGATACTCCCTGATATACAGCTGCCTACCCCCTTCGTAAGTGCAGGTCCTAAATGAGCTTTTTTCTCTGTTCCCTCACCACCATCCAGATTTTTTTGGGGATATTTACTGATGAAAAGCCACCTATGCAGCATGTTCATGTCGTTCCAAAATGAGCTTTTATCTCTCTCCTCTCTCCACAAATCAGATTCTTCTGAGGAGTTCCCAGTACATTATCCTTTCCCCTGTGTAATTACCTTAACAAGCTCCAGCTGTTTTTATTTTTAGAAGGTTTACTCCCTGATATTCAGCTGCCTACCCCCTTGGTAAGTGCAGGTCCTAAATGAGCTTTTTTCTCTGTTCCCTCACCACAATCCAGATTCTTTTGGGGAGTTACCAGTACAGTAACCATACCAGGAAGTACTTAATTTATTAAGCTACTGCTTTTCTTAATCTCAGTGGAGATATTTACTGATAAACAGCTACCTACGCAGCATGTTCATGTCGTTCCTAAATGAGCTTTTATCTCTCTCCCCTCACCACAAATCAGATTCTTCTGAGGAGTTCCCAGTACATTATCCTTTCCCCTGTGTAATTACCTTAACAAGCTCCAGCTGTTTTTATTCTCAGAAGGTTTACTCCCTGATATACAGCTGCCTAGCCCCTTCGTAAGTGCAGGTCCTAAATGAGCTTTTTTCTCTGTTCCCTCACCACAATCCAGATTCTTTTGGGGAGTTACCAGTACAGTAACCATACCAAGAAGTACTTAATTTATTAAGCTACTGCTTTTCTTAATCTCAGTGGTGATATTTACTGATAAACAGCTACCTACGCAGCATGAACATGTCGTTCCTAAATGAACTTTTATCTCAATCCCCTCACCACAAATCAAATTGTTCTGAGGATTTCCCAGTACATTATCCTTTCCCCTGTGTAATAACCTTAACAAGCTCCATTTGTTTTTATTCTCAGAAGGTTTACTCCCTGATATACAACTGCCTACCCCCTTCGTAAGTGCAGGTCCTAAATGAGCTTTTTTCTCTATTCCCTCGCCACAATCCAGATTCTTTTGGGGAGTTACTAGTACAGTAACCATACCAGGAAGAACTTAATTTATTAAGGTACTGCTTTTCTTAATCTCAGTGGAGATATTTACTGGTAAACAGCTACCTACGCAGCATGTTCATGTCGTTCCTAAATGAGCTTTTATCTCTCTCCCCTCACCACAAATCAGATTCTTCTGAGGAGTTCCCAGTACATTATCCTTTCCCCTGTGTAATTACCTTAACAAGCTCCAGCTGTTTTTATTCTCAGAAGGTTTACTCCCTGATATACAGCTGCCTACCCCCTTCGTAAGTGCAGGACCTAAATGAGCTTTTTTGTCTGTTCCCTCACCACAATCCAGTTTCTTTTGGGAAGTTACCAGTACAGTAACAATACTAGGAAGTACTTAGTTTATTAAGCTACTGCTTTTCTTAATATCAGTGGAGATATTTACTGATAAACAGCTACCTACGCAGCATGTTCATGTCTTGCCTAAATGAGCTTTTATATCTCTCCCCTCACCACAAATCAGATTCTTCTTAGGAGTTCCCAGTACATTATCCATTCCCATGTGTAATTGACTTAACAAGCTCCAGCTGTTTTTATTCTCAGAAGGGATACTCCCTGATATACAGCTGCCTACCCCCTTCGTAAGTGCAGGTCCTAAATGAGCTTTTTTCTCTGTTCCCTCACCACAATCCAGATTTTTTGGGGGATATTTACTGATGAAAAGCCACCTATGCAGCATGTTCATGTCGTTCCAAAATGAGCTTTTATCTCTCTCCTCTCACCACAAATCAGATTCTTCTGAGGAGTTCCCAGTACATTATCCTTTCCCCTGTGTAATTACCTTAACAAGCTCTAGCTGTTTTTATTTTCAGAAGGTTTACTCCCTGATATACAGCTGCCTACCCCCTTCGTAAGTGCAGGTCCTAAATGAGCTTTTTTCTCTGTTCCCTCACCACCATCCAGATGCTTTTGGGGAGTTACCAGTACAATAACCATACCAGGAAGTACTTAATTTATTAAGCTACTGCTTTTCTTAATCTCAGTGGAGATATTTACTGATAAACACCTACCTACGCAGCATGTTCATGTCGTTCCTAAATGAGCTATTATCTCTCTCCCCTCACCACAAATCAGATTCTTCTGAGGAGTTTCCAGTACATTATCCTTTCCCCTGTGTAATTACCATAACAAGCTCCAGCTGTTTTTATTCTCAGAAGGTTTACTCCCTGATATACAGCTGCCTACCACTTTCGTAAGTGCAGGTCCTAAATGAGCTTTTTTCTCTGTTCCCTCACCACCATCCAGATTCTTTTGGGGAGTTACCAGTACAATAACCATACCAGGAAGTACTTAATTTATTAAGCTACTGCTTTTCTTAATCTCAGTGGAGATATTTACTGATAAACAGCTACCTACGCAGCATGTTCATGTCGTTCCTAAATGAGCTTTTATCTCTCTCCCCTCACCACAAATCAGATTCTTCTGAGGAGTTCCCAGTACATTATCCTTTCCCCTGTGTAATTACCTTAACAAGCTCCAGCTGTTTTTATTCTCAGAAGGTTTACTCCCTGATATACAGCTGCCTACCCCCTTCGTAAGTGCAGGTCCTAAATGAGCTTTTTTCTCAGTTCCCTCACCACAATCCAGATTCTTTTGGGGAGTTACCAGTACAGTAACCATACCAGGAAGAACTTAATTTATTAAGCTACTGCTTTTCTTAATCTCAGTGGAGATATTTACTGGTAAACAGCTAAGTATGCAGCATGTTCATGTCGTTCCTAAATGAGCTTTTATCTCTCTCCCCTCACCACAAATCAGATTCTTCTGAGGAGTTCCCAGTACATTATCCTTTCCCCTCTGTAATTACCTTAACAAGCTCCAGCTGTTTTTAGTCTCAGAAGGTTTACTAACTGATATACAGCTGCCTACCCCCTTCGTAAGTGCAGGTCCTAAATGAGCTTTTTTCTCTGTTCCCTCACCACCATCCAGATTCTTTTGGGGAGTTACCAGTACAATAACCATACCAGGAAGTACTTAATTTATTAAGCTACTGCTTTTCTTAATCTCAGTGGAGATATTTACTGATAAACAGCTACCTACGCAGCTTGTTCATGTCGTTCCTAAATGAGCTTTTATCTCTCTCCCCTCACCACAAATCAGATTCTTCTGAGGAGTTCCCAGTACATTATCCTTTCCCCTGTGTAATTACCTTAACAAGCTCCAGCTGTTTTTATTCTCAGAAGGTTTACTCCCTGATATACAGCTGCCTACCCCCTTCGTAAGTGCAGGTCCTAAATGAGCTTTTTTCTCTGTTCCCTCACCACAATCCAGATTCTTTTGGGGAGTTACCAGTACAGTAACCATACCAGGAAGTACTTAATTTATTAAGCTACTGCTTTTCTTAATCTCAGTGGTGATATTTACTGATAAACAGCTACCTACGCAACATGTACATGTCGTTCCTAAATGAGCTTTTATTTCACTCCCCTCACCACAAATCAGATTGTTCTGAGGATTTCCCAGTACATTATCCTTTCCCCTGTGTAATAACCTTAACAAGCTCCAGCTGTTTTTATTCTCAGAAGGTTTACTCCCTGATATACAACTGCCTAACCCCTTCGTAAGTGCAGGTCCTAAATGAGCTTTTTTCTCAGTTCCCTCACCACAATCCAGATTCTTTTGGGGAGTTACCAGTACAGTAACCATACCAGGAAGAACTTAATTTATTAAGCTACTGCTTTTCTTAATCTCAGTGGAGATATTTACTGGTAAACAGCTAAGTATGCAGCATGTTCATGTCGTTCCTAAATGAGCTTTTATCTCTCTCCCCTCACCACAAATCAGATTCTTCTGAGGAGTTCCCAGTACATTATCCTTTCCCCTCTGTAATTACCTTAACAAGCTCCAGCTGTTTTTAGTCTCAGAAGGTTTACTAACTGATATACAGCTGCCTACCCCCTTCGTAAGTGCAGGTCCTAAATGAGCTTTTTTCTCTGTTCCCTCACCACAATCCAGATTCCTTTGGGGAGTTACCAGTACAGTAACCATACCAGGAAGTACTTATTTTATTAAGCTACTGCTTTTCTTAATCTCAGTGGAGATATTTACTGATAAACAGCTACCTACGCAGCATTTTCATGTCTTTCCTAAATGAGCTTTTATCTCTCTCCCCTCACCAAAATTCAGATTCTTCTGAGGAGTTTCCAGTTCATTATCCTTTCCCCTGTGTAATTACCTTAACAAGCTCCAGTTGTTTTTATTCTCAGAAGGGATACTCCATGATATACAGCTGCCTACCCCCTTCGTAAGTGCAGGTCCTAAATGAGCTTTTTTCTCTGTTCCCTCACCACAATCCAGATTTTTTGGGGGATATTTACTGATGAAAAGCCACCTATGCAGCATGTTCATGTCGTTCCAAAATGAGCTTTTATCTCTCTCCTCTCACCACAAATCAGATTCTTCTGAGGAGTTCCCAGTACATTATCCTTTCCCCTGTGTATTTACCTTAACAAGCTCCAGCTGTTTTTATTTTCAGAAGGTTTACTCCCTGATATACAGCTGCCTACCCCCTTGGTAAGTGCAGGTCCTAAATGAGCTTTTTTCTCTGTACCCTCACCATAATCCAGATTCTTTTGGGGAGTTACCAGTATAGTAACCATACCAGGAAGTACTTAATTTATTAAGCTACTGCTTTTCTTAATCTCAGTGCAGATATTTACTGATAAACAGCTACCTACGCAGCATGTTCATGTCGTTCATAAATGAGCTTTTATCTCTCTCCCCTCACCACAAATCAGATTCTTCTGAGGAGTTCCCAGTACATTATCCTTTCCCCTGTGTAATTACCTTAACAAGCTCCAGCTGTTTTTATTCTCAGATGGTTTACTCCCTGATATACAGCTGCCTACCCCTTTCGTAAGTGCAGGTCCTAAATGAGCTTTTTTCTCTGTTCCCTCACCACAATCCAGATTCTTTTTGGGAGTTACCAGTACAGTAACCATATCAGGAAGTACTTAATTTATTAAGCTACTGCTTTTCTTAATCTCAGTGGAGATATTTACTGATAAACAGCTACCTACGCAGCATGTACATGTCGTTCCTAAATGAGCTTTTATCTCTCTCCCCTCACCACAAATCAGATTATTCTGAGGAGTTCCCAGTACATTATCCTTTCCCCTGTGTAATTACCTTAACAAGCTCCAGCTGTTTTTATTCTCAGAAGGTTTACTCCCTGATATACAGCTGCCTACCCCCTTCGTAAGTGCAGGTCCTAAATGAGCTTTTTTGTCTGTTCCCTCACCACAATCCAGTTTCTTTTGGGAAGTTACCAGTACAGTAACAATACTAGGAAGTACTTAGTTTATTAAGCTACTGCTTTTCTTAATATCAGTGGAGATATTTACTGATAAACACCTACCTACGCAGCATGTTCATGTCTTGCCTAAATGAGCTTTTATATCTCTCCCCTCACCACAAATCAGATTCTTCTGAGGAGTTCCCAGTACATTATCCATTCCCATGTGTAATTGACTTAACAAGCTCCAGCTGTTTTTATTCTCAGAAGGGATACTCCCTGATATACAGCTGCCTACCCCCTTCGTAAGTGCAGGTCCTAAATGAGCTTTTTTCTCTGTTCCCTCACCACAATCCAGATTTTTTGGGGGATATTTACTGATGAAAAGCCACCTATGCAGCATGTTCATGTCGTTCCAAAATGAGCTTTTATCTCTCTCCTCTCACCACAAATCAGATTCTTCTGAGGAGTTCCCAGTACATTATCCTTTCCCCTGTGTAATTACCTTAACAAGCTCTAGCTGTTTTTATTTTCAGAAGGTTTACTCCCTGATATACAGCTGCCTACCCCCTTCGTAAGTGCAGGTCCTAAATGAGCTTTTTTCTCTGTTCCCTCACCACCATCCAGATGCTTTTGGGGAGTTACCAGTACAATAACCATACCAGGAAGTACTTAATTTATTAAGCTACTGCTTTTCTTAATCTCAGTGGAGATATTTACTGATAAACAGCTACCTACGCAGCATGTTCATGTCGTTCCTAAATGAGCTATTATCTCTCTCCCCTCACCACAAATCAGATTCTTCTGAGGAGTTCCCAGTACATTATCCTTTCCCCTGTGTAATTACCTTAACAAGCTCCAGCTGTTTTTATTCTCAGAAGGTTTACTCCCTGATATACAGCTGCCTACCCCTTTCGTAAGTGCAGGTCCTAAATGAGCTTTTTTCTCTGTTCCCTCACCACCATCCAGATTCTTTTGGGGAGTTACCAGTACAATAACCATACCAGGAAGTACTTAATTTATTAAGCTACTGCTTTTCTTAATCTCAGTGGAGATATTTACTGATAAACAGCTACCTACGCAGCATGTTCATGTCTTTCCTAAATGAGCTTTTATCTCTCTCCCCTCACCACAAATCAGATTCTTCTGAATTGTTCCCAGTACATTATCATTTCCCCTGTGTAATTACCTTAACAAGCTCCAGCTGTTTATATTCCCAGAAGGTTTACTCCCTGATATACTGCTGCCTACCCTCTTCGTAAGTACAGGTCCTAAATGAGCTTTTTTCTCTGTTCCCTCAGCACAATCCAGATTCTTTTGGGGAGTTACCAGTACAGTAACCATACCAGGAAGTACTTAATTTATTAAGCTACTGCTTTTCTTAATCTCAGTGGAGATATTTACTGATAAACAGCTACCTACGCAGCCTGTTCATGTCGTTCCTAAATGAGCCTTTATCTCTCTCCCCTCACCACAAATCAGATTCTTCTGAGGAGTTCCCAGTAAATTATCCTTTCCCCTGTGTAATTACCTTAACAAGCTCCAGCTGTTTTTATTCTCAGAAGGTTTACTCCCTGATATACTGCTGCCTACCCCCTTCGTAAGTGCAGGTCCTAAATGAGCTTTTTTCTATGTTCTTTCACCACAATCCAAATTCTTTGGGTAGTTACCAGTACAGTAACCACACCAGGAAGTACTTAATTTATTAAGCTAGTGCTTTTCTACATCTCAGTGGAGATATTTACTGATAAACAGCTACCTACGAAGCATGTTCATGTCGTTCCTAAATGAGCTTTTATCTCTCTCCCCTCACCACAAATCAGATTCTTCTGAGGAGTTCACAGTACATTATCCTTTCCCCTGTGTAATTACCTTAACATGCTCCAGCTGTTTATATTCTCAGAAGGTTTACTCCCTGATACACAGCTGCCTACCCACTTCGTAAGTGCATGTCCTAAATGAGCTTTTTTCTCTGTTCCCTCACCACATTCCAGATTCTTTTGGGGAGTTACCAGTACAGTAACCATACCAGGAAGTACTTAGTTTATTAAGCTCCTGCTTTTCTTAATCTCAGTGGAGATATTTACTGATAAACAGCTACGTACGCAGCATGTACATGTCGTTCCTAAATGAGCTTTTATCTCTCTCCCCTCACCCCAAATCAGATTCTTCTTAGGAGTTCCCAGTCCATTATCTTTCCCCTGTGTAATTACCTTAAGAAGCTCCAGCTGTTTTTATTCTCAGAAGGTTTACTCCCTGATATACAGCTGCCTACCCCCTTCGTAAGTGCAGGTCCTAAAGGAGCTTTTTTCTCTGTTCCCTCACCACAATCCAGATTCTTTTGGGGAGTTAACAGTACAGTAACCATACCAGGAAGTACTTAATTTATTAAGATACTGCTTTTCTTAATCTCAGTGGAGATATTTACTGATAAACAGCTACCTACGCAGCATGTTCATGTCGTTCCTAAATGAGCTTTTATCTCTCTCCCCTCACCACAAATCAGATTCTTCTGAGGAGTTCCCAGTACATTATCCTTTCGCCGGTGTAATTACCTTAACAAGCTCCAGCTGTTTTTATTCTCAGAAGGTTTTTCCCTGATATACAGCTGCCTACCACCTTCGTAAGTGCAGGTCCTAAATGAGCTTTTTCCTCTGTTCCCTCACCACAATCCAGATTCTTTAGGGGAGTTACCAGTACAGTAACCATACCAGGAAGTACTTAATTTATTAAGCTAGTGCTTTTCTACATCTCAGTGGAGATATTTACTGATAAACAGCTACCTATGCAGCATGTTCATGTCGTTCCTAAATGAGCTTTAATCTCTCTCCCCTCACCAAAATCAAATTCTTCTGAGGAGTTCCTAGTACATTATCCTTTCCCCTGTGTAATTACCTTAACAAGCTCCAGCTGTTTTTATTCTCAGAAGGTTTACTCCCTGATATACAGCTGCCTACCCCCTTCGTAAGTGCAGGTCCTAAATGAGCTTTTTTCTCTGTTCCCTCACCACAATCAAGATTCTTTTGGGGAGTTACCAGTACAGTAACCATACCAGGAAGTACTTAATTTATTAAGCTACTGCTCTCTTAATCTCAGTGGAGATATTTACTGATAAACAGCTACCTACGAAGCATGTTCATGTCGTTCCTAAATGAGCTTTTATCTCTCTCCCCTCACCACAAATCAGATTCTTCTGAATTGTTCCCAGTACATTATCCTTTCCCCTGTGTAATTACCTTAACAAGCTCCAGCTGTTTTTATTCTCAGAAGGTTTACTTCCTGATATACAGCTGCCTACCCCCTTTGTAAGTGCTGATGCTAAATTATCTCTTTTCTCTGTTCCCTCACCACAATCCAGATTCTTTTGGGGAGGTACCAGTACAGTAACCATACTAGGAAATACTTCATTTATTAAGCTACTGCTTTTCTTAATCTCAGTGGAGATATTTACTGATACACAGCTACCTACGCAGCATGTTCATGCCGTTCCTAAATGAGCTTTTATCTCTCTCCCCTCTCCACAATTCAGATTCTTCTGAGGAGTTCCCAGTACATTATCCTTTCCCCTGTGTAATTACCTTCACAAGCTCCAGCTGTTTTTATTCTCAGAAGGTTTACTCCCTGATATACAGCTGCCTACCCCCTTCGTAAGTGCAGGTCCTAAATGAGCTTTTTTCTCTGTTCCCTCACCACAATCCAGATTCTTTTGGGGAGTTACCAGTACAGTAACCATACCAGGAAGTACTTAATTTATTAAGAAACTGATTTTCTTAATCTCAGTGGAGATATTTACTGATAAACAGTTTCCTACGTAGCATGTTCATGTCGAACCTAAATGAGCTTTTATCTCTCTCCCCTCACCACAAATCACAATCTTCTGAGGAGTTCGCAGTACATTATCCTTTCCCCTGTGTAATTACCTTACCAAGCAACAGCTGTTTTTATTCTCAGAAGGTTTACTCCCTGATATACAGCTGCCTACCCCCTTCGTAAGTGCAGGTCCTAAATGAGCTTTTTTCTCTGTTCCCTCACCACAATCCAGTTTCTTTTGGGGAGTTACCAGTACAGTAACCATACCAGGAAGTACTTAATTTATTAAGCTACTGCTTTTCTTAATCTCACTGGAGATATTTACTGATAAACAGCTACCTACGCAGCATGTTCATGTCGTTCCTAAATGAGCTTTTATCTCTCTCCCCTCACCACAAATCAGATTCTTCTGAGGAGTTCCCAGTACATTATCCTTTCCCCTGTGTAATTAACTTACCACACTCCAGCTGTTTTTATTCTCAGAAGGTTTACTCCCTAATATACAACTGCCTACCCCTTTCGTAAGTGCAGGTCCTAAATGAGCTTTTTTCTCTGTTCCCTCACCACAATCCAGATTCTTTTGGGGAGTTACCAGTACAGTATCCATACCAGGAAGTACATAATTTATTAAGCTACTGCTTTTCTTAATCTCAGTGGAGATATTTACTGATAAACAGCTAAGTACGCAGCATGTTCATGTCGTTCCTAAATTAGCTTATATCTCTCCCCTCAGCACAAATCAGATTCTTCTGAGGAGTTCCCAGTACATTATCCTTTCCCCTGTGTAATTACCTTAACAAGCTCCAGCTGTTTTTATTCTCAGATTTTTTACTCCCTGATATACAGCTGCCTACCCCCTTCGTAAGTGCAGGTCCTAAATGAGCTTTTTTCTCTGTTCCCTCACCACAATCCAGATTCTTTTGGGGAGTTACCAGTACAGTATCCATAGCAGGAAGTACTTAATTTATTAAGCTAATGCTTTTCTGAATCTCATTGGAGATATTTACTGATACACAGCTACCTACGCAGCATGTTCATGTCGTTCTTAAATGAGCTTTTATCTCTCTCCCCTCACCACAAATCAGATTCTTCTGAGGAGTTCCCAGTACATTATCCTTTCCCCTGTGTAATTACCTTACCAAGCACCAGCTGTTTTTATTCTCAGAAGGTTTACTCCCTGATATACAACTGCCTACCCCCTTCGTAAGTGCAGGTCCTAAATGAGCTTTTTTCTCTGTTCCCTCACCACAATCCAGATTCTTTTGGGGAGTTACCATTAGAGTAACCATACCAGGAAGTACTTAATTTATTAAGCTACTGCTTTTCTTAATCTCAGTGGAGATATTTACTGATAAACAGCTACCTACGCAGCATGTTCATGTCGTTCCTAAATGAGCTTTTATCTCTATCCCCTCACCACAAATCAGATTCTTCTGAGGAGTTCCCAGTACATTATCCTTTCCCCTGTGTAATTACCTTAACAAGCCCCAGCTGTTTTTATTCTCAGAAGGTTTACTCCCTGATATACAGCTGCCTACCCCCTTCGTAAGTGCAGGTCCTAAATGAGCTTTTTTCTCTGTTCCCTCACCACAATCCACATTTTCTGGGGAGTTACCAGTACAGTAACCATACCAGGAAGTACTTAATTTATTAAGCTACTGCTTTTCTTAATCTCAGTGGAGATATTTACTGATAAACAGCTACCTACGCAGCATGTATATGTCGTTCCTAAAGGAGCTTTTATCTCTCTCCCCTCACCACAAATCAGATTCTTCTGAGAAGTTCCCAGTACATTATCCTTTCCCCTGTGTAATTACCTTAACAAGCTCCAGCTGTTTAATTCTCAGAAGGTTTACTCCCGGATATATAGCTACTTAACCCATTCGTAAGTGCAGGTCCTAACTGAGCTTTTTTCTCTGTTCCCTCACCACAATCCAGATTATTTTGGGGAGTTACCAGTACAGTAACCATACCAGGAAGTACTTAATTTAGTAAGCTACTGCTTTTCTTAATCTCAGTGGAGTTATTTACTGATAAACAGCTACCTACGCAGCATGTTCATGTCGATCCTAAATGAGCTTTTATCTCTCTCCCCTCACCACAAATCAGATTCTTCTGAGGAGTTCCCAGTACATTATCCTTTACCCTGTGTAATTACCTTAACAAGCTCCAGCTGTTTTTATTCTCAGAAGGTTTACTCCCTGATATACATCTGCCTACCCACTTCGTAAGTGCAGGTCCTAAATGAGCTATTTCTCTCTTCCCTAACCACAATCCACATTTTTTGGGGAGTTACCAGTACAGTAACCATACCAGAAAGTACTTCATTTATTAAGCTACTGCTTTTTTTAATCTCAGTGGAGATATTTACTGATAAACAGCTACCTACGCAGCATGTTCATGTCGTTCCTAAATGAGCTTTTATCTCTCTCCTCACCACAAATCAGATTCTTCTGAGGAGTTCCCGGTACATTATCACTTCCCCTGTGTAATTACCTTAACAAACTTAACAAGCGCCAGCTGTTTTTATTCTCAGAAGGTTTACTCCCTGATATACAGCTGCCTACCCCCTTCGTAAGTGCAGGTCCTAAATGAGCTTTTTTCTCTGTTTCCTCACCACAATAAAGATTTTTTGGGGTGTGACCCGTACAGTAACTATACCAGGAATTACTTAATTTATTAAGCTACTACTTTTCTTAATCTCAGTGGAGATATTTACTGATAAACATCTACCTAAGCAGCATGTTCATGTCGTTCCTAAAGGAGATTTTATCTCTCTCCCCTCACCACAAATCAGATTCTTCCTAGGAGTTCCCAGTACATTATCCTTTCCCCTGTGTAATTACCTAAACAAGCTCCAGCTGTTTTTATTCTCAGAAGGTTTACTCCCTGATATACATCTGCCTACCCCCTTCGTAAGTGAAGGTCCTAAACGAGCTTTTTTCTCTGTTCCCTCACCACAATCCAGATTCTTTAGGGGAGTTACCAGTACAGTAACCATACCAGGAAGTACTTAATTTATTAAGCTACTGCTTTTCTTAATCTCAGTGGAGATATTTACTGATAAACAGCTACCTACGCAGCATGTTCATTTCGTTCCTAAATGAGCTTTTATGTCTCTCCCCTCACCACAAATCAGATTCTTCTGAGGAGTTCCCGGTACATTATCATTTCCCCTGTGTAATTACCTTAACAAGCTCCAGCTGTTTTTATTCTCAGAAGGTTTACTCCCTGATATACAGCTGCCTACCCCCTTCGTAAGTGCAGGTCCTAAATGAGCTTTTTTCTCTGTTCCCTCACCACAATCCAGATTCTTTTGGGGAGTTACCAGTACAGTAACCATACCAGGAAGTTCTTAATTTATTAAGCTACTGCTTTTCCTAATCTCAGTGGAGATATTTACTGATAAACAGCTACGTACGCAGCATGTTCATGTCGTTCCTAAATGAGCTTTTATCTCGCTCCCCTCACCACAAATCAGATTCTTCTGAGGAGTTCCCAGTACATTATCCTTTCCCCTGTGTAATTACCTTAATAAGCTCCAGCTGTTTTTATTCTCAGAAGGTTTACTCCCTGATATACAGCTGCCTACCCCCTTCGTAAGTGCAGGTCCTAAATGAGCTTTTTTCTCTGTTCCCTCACCACAATCCAGATTCTTTTGGGGAGTTACCAGTACAGTAACCATACTATGAAGTACTCAGTTTATTAAGCTACTGCTTTTCTTAATCTCAGTGGAGATATTTACTGATAAACAGCTACCTACGCAGCATGTTCATGTCGTTCCTAAATGAGCTTTTATCTCTCTCCCCTCACCACAAATCAGATTCTTCTGAGGAGTTCCCAGTAAATTATCCTTTCCCCTGTGTAATTACCTTAACAAGCTCCAGCTGTTTTTATTCTCAGAAGGTTTACTCCCTGATATACAGCTGCCTACCCCCTTCGTAAGTGCAGGTCCTAAATGAGCTTTTTTCTCTGTTCTCTCACCACAATCCAGATTCTTTGGGGAGTTACCAGTACAGTAACCATACCAGGAAGTACTTAATTTATTAAGCTAGTGCTTTTCTACATCTCAGTGGAGATATTTACTGATAAACAGCTACCTACGAAGCATGTTCATGTCGTTCCTAAATGAGCTTTTATCTCTCTCCCCTCACCACAAATCAGATTCTTCTGAGGAGTTCACAGTACAGTATCCTTTCCCCTGTGTAATTACCTTAACATGCTCCAGCTGTTTATATTCTCAGAAGGTTTACTCCCTGATACACAGCTGCCTACCCACTTCGTAAGTGCAGGTCCTAAATGAGCTTTTTCCTCTGTTCCCTCACCACAATCCAGATTCTTTAGGGGAGTTACCAGTACAGTAACCATACCAGGAAGTACTTAATTTATTAAGCTAGTGCTTTTCTACATCTCAGTGGAGATATTTACTGATAAACAGCTACCTACGCAGCATGTTCATGTCGTTCCTAAATGAGCTTTAATCTCTCTGCCCTCACCACAAATCAGATTCTTCTGAGGAGTTCCCAGTACATTATCCTTTCCCATGTGTAATTACCTTAACAAGCTCCAGCTGTTTTTATTCTCAGAAGGTTTACTCCCTGATATACAGATGCCTACCCCCTTTGTAAGTGCTGATGCTAAATTATCTCTTTTCTCTGTTCCCTCACCACAATCCAGATTCTTTTGGGGAGGTACCAGTACAGTAACCATACAAGGAAATACTTCATTTATTACGCTACTGCTTTTCTTAATCTCAGTGGAGATATTTACTGATAAACAGCTACCTACGCAGCATGTTCATACCGTTCCTAAATGAGCTTTTATCTCTCTCCCCTCTCCACAATTCAGATTCTTCTGAGGAGTTTCCAGTACATTATCCTTTCCCCTGTGTAATTACCTTAACAAGCTCCAGCTTCTTTTTATTCTCAGAAGGTTTACTCCCTGATATACAACTGCCTACCTCCTTCGTAAGTGCAGGTCCTAAATGAGCTTTTTTCTCTGTTACCTCACCACAATCCAGATTCTTTTGGGGAGTTACCAGTACAGTAACCATACCAGGAAGTACTTAATTTATTAAGAAACTGATTTTCTTAATCTCAGTGGAGATATTTACTGATAAACAGTTTCCTACGTAGCATGTTTATGTCGAACCTAAATGAGCTTTTATCTCTCTCCCCTCACCACAAATCACATTCTTCTGAGGAGTTCGCAGTACATTATCCTTTCCCTTGTGTAATTACCTTAACAAGCTCCAGCTATTTTTATTCTCAGAAGGTTTACTCCCTGATATACAGCTGCCTACCCCCTTCGTAAGTGCAGGTCCTAAATGAGCTTTTTTCTCTGTTCCCTCACCACAATCCAGATTCTTTTGGGGAGTTACCAGTACAGTAACCATACCAGGAAGTACTTAATTTATTAAGCTACTGCTTTTCTTAATCTCACTGGAGATATTTACTGATAAACAGCTACCTACGCAGCATGTTCATGTCGTTCCTAAATGAGCTTTTATCTCTCTCCCCTCACCACAAATCAGATTCTTCTGAGGAGTTCCCAGTACATTATCCTTTCCTCTGTGTAATTACCTTAACAAGCTCCAGCTGCTTTTATTCTCAGAAGGTTTACTCCCTGATATACAGCTGCCTAACCCCTTCGTAAGTGCAGGTCCTAAATGAGCTTTTTTCTCTGTTCCCTCACCACAATGCAGATTCTTTTGGGGAGTTACCAGTACAGTAACCACACCAGGAATTACTTAATTTATTAAGCTACTGCTTTTCTTAATATCAGTGGAGATATTTACTGATAAACAGCTACCTACGCAGCATGTTCTGTCGTTCCTAAATGAGCTTTTATCTCTCTCCCCTCACCACAAATCAGATTCTTCTGAGGAGTTCCCAGTACATTATCCTTTCCCCTGTGTAATTACCTTAACAAGCTCCAGCTGTTTTTATTCTCAGAAGGTTTACTCCCTGATATACAGCTGCCTACCCCCTTCGAAAGGGCACGTCCTAAATGAGTTTTTTTCTCTGTTCCCTCACCATAATCCAGATTCTTTTGGGGAGTTACCAGTACAGTAACCATACCAGGAAGTACTTAATTTATTAAGCTACTGCTTTTCTTAATCTCAGTGGAGATATTTACTGATACACAGCTACCTACGCAGCATGTTCATGTCGTTCCTAAATGAGCTTTTATCTCTCTCCCCTCACCACAAATCAGATTCTTCTGAGTTCCCAGTACATTATCCTTTCCCCTGTGGAATTAGCTTAACAAGCCCCAGCTGTTTTGATTCTCAGAAGGTTTACTCCCTGATATACCGCTGCCTACCCCTTTCGTAAGTGCAGGTCCTAAATGAGCTTTTTTCTCTGTTCCCTCACCACAATCCAGATTCCTTTGGGGAGTTACCAGTACAGTAACCATACCAGGAAGTACTTAATTTATTAAGCTACTGCTTTTCTTAATCTCAGTGGAGATATTAACTGATAAACAGCTACCTACGCAGCATGTTCATGTCGTTCCTAAATGAGCTTTTATCTCTCTCCCCTCACCACAACTCAGATTCTTCTGAGGAGTTCCCAGTACATTATCCTTTCCCCTGTGTAATTACCTTAACAAGCTCCAGCTGTTTTTATTCTCAGAAGGTTTATTCCCTGATATACAGCAGCCTACCCCCTTCGAAAGTGCAGGTCCTAAATGAGTTTTTTTCTCTGTTCCCTCACCATAATCCAGATTCTTTTGGGGAGTTACCATTACAGTAACCATACCAGGAAGTACTTAATTTATTAAGCTACTGCTTTTCTTAATCTCAGTGGAGATATTTACTGATACACAGCTACCTACGCAACATGTTCATGTCCTTCCTAAATGAGCTTTTATCTCTCTCCCCTCACCACAAATCAGATTCTTCTGAGTTCCCAGTACATTATCCTTTCCCCTGTGTAATTACCTTAACAAGCCCCAGCTGTTTTGATTCTCAGAAAGTTTACTCCCTGATATACAGCTGCCTACCCCTTTCGTAAGTGCAGGTCCTAAATGAGCTTTTTTCTCTGTTCCCTCACCACAATCCAGATTCCTTTGGGGAGTTACCAGTACAGTAACCATACCAGGAAGTACTTAATTTATTAAGCTACTGCTTTTCTTAATCTCAGTGGAGATATTAACTGATAAACAGCTACCTACGCAGCATGTTCATGTCGTTCCTAAATGAGCTTTTATCTCTCTCCCCTCACCACAAATCAGATTCTTCGGAGGTGTTCCCAGTACATTATCCTTTCCCCTGTGTAATTACCTTAACAAGCTCCAGCTGTTTTTATTCTCAGAAGGTTTACTCCCTGATATACAGCTGCCTACCCCCTTCGAAATTGCAGGTCCTAAATGAGTTTTTTTCTCTGTTCCCTCACCATAATCCAGATTCTTTTGGGGAGTTACCATTATAGTAACCATACCAGGAAGTACTTAATTTATTAAGCTACTGCTTTTCTTAATCTCAGTGGAGATATTTACTGATACACAGCTACCTACGCAGCATGTTCATGTCGTTCCTAAATGAGCTTTTATCTCTCTCCCCTCACCACAAATCAGATTCTTCTGAGTTCCCAGTACATTATCCTTTCCCCTGTGTAATTACCTTAACAAGCCCCAGCTGTTTTGATTCTCAGAAGGTTTACTCCCTGATATACAGCTGCCTACCCCTTTCGTAAGTGCAGGTCCTAAATGAGCTTTTTTCTCTGTTCCCTCACCACAATCCAGATTCTTTTGGGGAGTTACCAGTACAGTAACCATACCAGGAAGTACTTAATTTATTAAGCTACTGCTTTTCTTAATCTCAGTGGAGATATTAACTGATAAACAGCTACCTACGCAGCATGTTCATGTCGTTACTAAATGAGCTTTTATCTCTCTCCCCTCACCACAACTCAGATTCTTCGGAGGAGTTCCCAGTACATTATCCTTTCCCCTGTGTAATTACCTTAACAAGCTCCAGCTGTTTTTATTCTCAGAAGGTTCACTCCCTGATATACAGCTGCCTACCCCCTGCGTAAGTGCAGGTCCTAAATGAGCTTTTTTCTCTGTTCCCTCACCACAATCCAGATTCTTTTGGGGAGTTACCAGTACAGTAACCATACCAGGAAGTACTTAATTTATTAAGCTACTTCTTTTCTTAATCTCAGTGGAGATATTTACTGATAAACAGCTACGTATGCAGCATGTTCATGTCGTTCCTAAATGAGCTTTTATCTCTCTCCCCTCACCACAAATCAGATTCTTCTGAGGAGTTCCCAGTACTTTATCCTTTGCCCTGTGTAATTACCTTAACAAGCTCCAGCTGTGTTTATTCTCAGAAGGTTTACTCCCTGATATACAGCTGCCTACCCCCTTCGTAACTGTAGGTCCTAAATGAGCTTTTTTCTCTGTTCCCTCACCACAATCCAGATTCTTTTGGGGAGTTACCAGTACAGTAACCATACCAGGAAGTACTTAATTTATTAAGCTACTGCTTTTCTTAATCTCAGTGGAGATATTTACTGATAAATAGCTGCCTATGCAGCATGTTCATGTCGTTCTTAAATGAGCTTTTATCTCTCTCCCCTCACCACAAATCAGATTCTTCTGATTAGTTCCCAGTACATTATCCTTTCCCCTGTGTAATTACCTCAACAAGCTCCAGCTGTTTTTATTCTCAGAAGGTTTACTCCCTGATATACAGCTGCCTACCCCCTTCGTAAGTGCATGTCCTAAATGGGCTTTTTTCTCTGTTCCCTCACCACAATGCAGATTCTTTTGGGGAGTTACCAGTACAGTAACCATACCAGGAAGTACTTAATTTATTAAGCTACTGCTTTTCGTAATCTCAGTGGAGATATTTACTGATAAACAGCTACCTACGCAGCATGTTCATGTCGTTCCTAAATGAGCTTTTATCGCTCTCCCCTCACCACAAATCAGATTCTTCTGAGGAGTTCCCAGTACATTATCCTTTCCAATGTGTAATTACCTTAACAAGCTCCAGCTGTTTTTATTCTCAGAAGGTTTACTCCCTGATATACTGCTGCCTACCCCCTTCATAAGTGCAGGTAATAAATGAGCTTTTTTCTCTGTTCCCTCACCACAATCCAGATTCTTTTGTGGAGTTACCAGTACAGTAACAATACCAGGAAGTACTTAATTTATTAAGCTACTGCTTTTCTTAATCTCAGTGGAGATATTTACTGATAAACAGCTACCTACGCAGCATGTTCATGTCGTTCCTAAATGAGCTTTTATCTCTCAACCCTCACCACAAATCAGATTCTTCTGAGGAGTTCCCAGTACATTATCCTTTCCCCTGTGTAATTACCTTAACAAGCTCCAGCTGTTTTTATTCTCAGAAGGTTTACTCCCTGCTATACAGCTGCCTACACCCTTCGTAAGTGCAGGTCCTAAATGAGCTTTTTTCTCTGTTCCCTCACCACAATCCAGATTCTTTTGGGGAGTTACCAGTACAGTAATCATACCAGGAAGTACTTAATTTATTAATCTACTGCTTTTCTTAATCTCAGTGGAGATATTTACTGATAAACAGCTACCTACGCAGCATGTTCATGTCGTTCCTAAATGAGCTTTTATCTCTTTCCGCTCACCACAAATCAGATTCTTCTGAGGAGTTCCCAGTACATTATTCTTTCCCCTGTCTAATTACCTTAACAAGCTCCAGCTGTTTTTATTCTCAGAAGGTTTACTCCCTGATATACAGCTGCCTACCCCCTTCGTAAGTGCAGATCCTAAATGAGCTTTTTTCTCTGTTCCCTCACCACAATCCAGATTCTTTTGGGGAGTTACCAGTACAGTAACCATACCAGGAAGTACTTAATTTATAAAACTACTGCTTTTCTTAATCTCAGTGGAGATATTTACTGATAAACAGCTACCTACGCAGCATGTTCATGTCGTTCCTAAATGAGCTTTTATCTCTCTCCCCTCACCACAAATCAGATTCTTCTAAGGAGTTCCCAGTACATTATCCTTTCCACTGTGTAATTACCTTAACAGCTCCAGCTGTTTTTATTCTCAGAAGGTTTACTCCATGATGTACAGCTGCCTACCCCCTTCGTAAGTGCAGGTCCTAAATGAGCTTTTTTCTCTGTTTCCTCACCACAATCCAGATTCTTTTGGGGAGTTACCAGTACAGTAACCATACCAGGAAGTACTTAAATTTTTAAGCTACTGCTTTTCTTAATCTCATTGGAGATATTTACTGATAAACAGCTACCTACGCAGCATGTTCATGTCGTTCCTAAATGAGCTTTTATCTCTCTCCCCTCACCACAAATCAGATTCTTCTGAGGAGTTCCCAGTACATTATCCTTTCCCCTGTGTAATTACCTTAACAAGCTCCAGCTGTTTTTATTCTCAGAAGTTTTACTCCCTGATATACAGCTGCCTACCCCCTAAGTAAGTGCAGGTCCTAAATGAGCTTTTTTCTCTGTTCCCTCACCACAATCCAGATTCTTTTGGGGAGTTACCAGTACAGTAACCATACCAGGAAGTACTTAATTTATTAAGCTACTGCTTTTCTTAATCTCAGTGGAGATATTTACTGATAAACAGCTACCTACGAAGCATGTGAATGTCGTTCCTAAATGAGCTTTTATCTCTCTCCCCTCACCACAAATCAGATTCTTCTGAGGAGTTCCCAGTACATTATCTTTCCCCTGTGTAATTCCCTTAACAAGCTCCAGCTGTTTTTATTCTCAGAAGGTTTACTCCCTGATATACAGCTGCCTACCCCCTTCGTAAGTGCAGGTCCTAAATGAGCTTTTTTCTCTGTTCCCTCACCACAATCCAGATTATTTTGGGGAGTTACCAGTACAGTAACCATACAAGGAAGTACTTAATTTATTAAGCTACTGCTTTTCTTAATCTCAGTGGAGATATTTACTGATAAACAGCTACCTACGCAGCATGTTCATGTCGTTCCTAAATGAGCTTTTATCCCTCTCCCCTCACCACAAATCAGATTCTTCTGAGGAGTTCCCAGTACATTATCCTTTCCACTGTGTAATTACCTTAACAAACTCCAGCTGTTTTTATTCTCAGAAGGTTTACTCCCTGATATACTGCTGCCTAACCCCTTCGTAATTGCAGGTCCTAAATGAGCTTTTTTCTCTGTTCCCTCACCACAATCCAGATTCTTTTGGGGAGTTACCAGTACAGTAACCATACCAGGAAGTACTTAATTTATTAAGCTACTGCTTTTCCTAATCTCAGTGGAGATATTTACTGATAAACAGCGACCTACGCAGCATGTTCATGTCGTTCTTAAATGAGCTTTTATCTCTCTCCCCTCACCCCAAATCAGATTCTTCTGAGGAGTTCCCAGTACATTATCCTTTCCTCTGTGTAATTACGTTAACAAGCTCCAGCTGTTTTTATTCTCAGAAGGTTTACTCCCTGATATACAGCTGCCTACCCTCTTCGTAAGTGCAGGTCCTAAATGAGCTTTTTTCTCTGTTCCCTCACCACAATCCAGATTCTTTTGAGGAGTTACCAGTACAGTAACCATACCAGGAAGTACTTAATTTATTGAGCTACTGCTTTTCTTAATCTCAGTGGAGATATTTACTGATAAACAGCTACCTACGCAGCATGTTCATGTCGTTCATAAATGAGCTTTTATCTCTCTCCCCTCAGCACAAATCAGATTCTCTGAGGAGTTCCCAGTACATTATCCTTTCCCCTGTGTAATTACCTTAACAAGCTCCAGCTGTTTTTATTCTCAGAAGGTTTACTCCCTGATATACTGCTGCCTACCCCCTTCTTAAGTGCAGGTACTAAATGAGCTTTTTTCTCTGTTCACTCACCACAATCCAGATTCTTTTGGGGAGTTACCAGTACAGTAACCATACCAGGAAGTACTTAGTTTATTAAGCTACTGCTTTTCTTAATCTCAGTGGAGATATTTACTGATAAACAGCTACCTACGCAGCATGTTCATGTCGTTCCTAAATGAGCTTTTATCTCTCTCCCCTCACCACAAATCAGATTCTTCAGAGGAGTTCCCAGTACTTTATAATTTCCCCTGTGTAATTACCTTAACAAGCTCCAGCTGTTTTTATTCTCAGAAGGTTTACTCCCTGATATACAGCTGCCTACCCCCTTCGTAAGTGCAGGTCCTAAATGAGCTTTTTTCTCTTTTCCCTCACCACAATCTAGATTCTTTTGGGGAGTTACCAGTACAGTAAACATACCAGGAAGTACTTAATTTATTTAGCTACTGCTTTTCTTAATCTCAGTGGAGATATTTACTGATAAACAGCTACCTACCCAGCATGTTCATGTCGTTCCTAAATGAGCTTTTATCTCTCTCCCCTCACCACAAATCAGATTCTTCTGAGGAGTTCCCAGTACATTATCTTTCCCCTGTGTAATTCCCTTAACAAGCTCCAGCTGTTTTTATTCTCAGAAGGTTTACTCCCTGATATACAGCTGCCTACCCCCTTCGTAAGTGCAGGTCCTAAATGAGCTTTTTTCTCTGTTCCCTCACCACAATCCAGAATCTTTTGGGGAGTTACCAGTACAGTAACCATACCAGGAAGTACTTAATTTATTAAGCTACTGCTGTTCTTAATCTCAGTGGAGATATTTACGGACACAGCTACATACGCAGCAAGTTCATGTCGTTCCTAAATGAGCTTTTATCTCTCTCCCCTCACCACAAATCAGATTCTTCTGAGGAGTTCCCAGTACTTCATAATTTCCCCTGTGTAATTACCTTAACAAGCTCCAGCTGTTTTTATTTCAGAAGGTTTACTCCCTGATATACAGCTGCCTACCCCCTTCGAAAGTGCAGGTCCTAAATGAGCTTTTTTCTCTGTTCCCTCACCACAATCCAGATTCTTTTGGGGAGTTACCAGTACAGTAACCATACCAGGAAGTACTTAATTTATTAAGCTACTGCTTTTCTTAATCTCAGTGGAGATATTTACTGATAAACAGCTGCCTACGCAGCATGTTCATGTGGTTCCTAAATGAGCTTTTATCTCTCTCCCCTCACCACAAATCAGATTCTTCTGAGGAGTTCCCCGTACATTATCCTTTCCCCTGTGTAATTACCTTAACAAGCTCCAGCTGTTTTTATTCTCAGAAGGTTTACTCCCTGATATACAGCTGCCTAGCCCCTTCGTCAGTGCAGGTACTAAATGAGCTTTTTGCTCTGTTCCCTCACCACAATCCAGATTCTTTTGGGGCGTTACCAGTACAGTATCCATACCAGGAAGTACTTAATTTATTAAGCTACTGCTTTTTTTAATCTCAGTGGAGATATTTACTAATAAACAGCTACGTACGCAGCATGTTCATGTCGTTCCTAAATGAGCTTTTATCTCTCTCTCCTCACCACAAATCAGATCCTTCTGAGGAGTTCCCAGTACTTAATCCTTTCCCCTGTGTAATTACCTTAACAAGCTCCAGCTGTTTTTATTCTCAGAAGGTTTACTCCCTGATATACAGCTGCCTACCCCCTTCGTAAGTGCAGGTCCTAAATGAGCTTTTTTCTCTGTTCCCTCACCACAATCCAGATTCTTTTGGGGAGTTTCCAGTACAGTAACCATAAAAGGAAGTACTTAATTTATTAAGCTACTGCTTTTCTTAATCTCAGTGGAGATATTTACTGATAAACAGCTACCTACGCAGCATGTTCATGTCGTTCCTAAATGAGCTTTTATCTCTCTCCCCTCACCACAAATCAGATTCTTCTGAGGAGTTCCCAGTACATTATCCTTTCCCCTGTGAAATTACCTTAACAAGCTCCAGCTGTTTTTATTCTCAGAAGGTTTACTCCCTGATATACAGCTTCCTACCCCTTTCATAAGTGCAGGTCCTAAATGAGCTTTTTTCTCTGTTCCCTCACCACAATCCAGATTCTTTTGGGGAGTTACCAGTACAGTAACCATACCAGGAAGTACTTAATTTATTAAGCTACTGCTTTGCTTAATCTCAGTGGAGATATTTACTGATAAACAGCTCCCTACGCAGCATGTTCATGTCGTTCCTAAATGAGCTTTTATCTCTCTCCCCTCACCACAAATCAGATTCTTCTGAGGAGTGCCCAGTACATTATCCTTTCCCCTGTGTAATTACCTTAACAAGCTCCAGCTGTTTTTATTCTCAGAAGGATTACTCCCTGATATACAGCTGCCTACCCCCTTCGTAAGTGCAGGTCCTAAATGAGCTTTTTTCTCTGTTCCCTCACCACAATCCTGATTGTTGTGGGGAGTTACGAGTACAGTAACTATACCAGGAAGTACTTAATTTATTAAGCTACTGCTTTTCTTAATCTCAGTGGAGATATTTACTGATAAACAGGTACCTACGCAGCATGTTCATGTCGTTCCTAAATGAGCTTTTATCTCTCTCCCCTCACCACAAATCAGATTCTTCTGAGGAGTTCCCAGTACATTATCCTTTCCCCTGTGTAATTACCTTAACAAGCTTCAGCTGTTTTTATTCTCAGAAGGTTTACTCCCTGATATACAGCTGCCTACCCCCTTCGTAAGTGCAGGTCCTAAATGAGCTTTTTTCTCTGTTCCCTCACCACAATCCAGATTCTTTTGGGGAGTTACCAGTACAGTAACCATACCAGGAAGTACTTAATTTATTAAGCTACTGCTTTTCTTAATCTCAGTGGAGATATTTACTGATAAACAGCTACCTACGCAGCATGTTCATGTCGTTCCTAAATGAGCTTTTATCTCTCTCCCCTCACCACAAATCAGATTCTTCTGAGGAGTTCCCAGTACATTATCCTTTCCCCTGTGTAATTACCTTAACAAGCTCCAGCTGTTTTTATTCTCAGAAGGTTTACTCCCTGATATACAGCTGCCTACCCCCTTCGTAAGTGCAGGTCCTAAATGAGCTTTTTTCTCTGTTCCCTCACCACAATCCAGATTCTTTTGGGGAGTTACCAGTACAGTAACCATACCAGGAAGTACTTAATTTATTAAGCTACTGCTGTTCTTAATCTCAGTGGAGATATTTACGGACACAGCTACATACGCAGCATGTTCATGTCGTTCCTAAATGAGCTTTTATCTCTCTCCCCTCACCACAAATCAGATTCTTCTGAGGAGTTCCCAGTACTTCATAATTTCCCCTGTGTAATTACCTTAACAAGCTCCAGCTGTTTTTATTTCAGAAGGTTTACTCCCTGATATACAGCTGCCTACCCCCTTCGAAAGTGCAGGTCCTAAATGAGCTTTTTTCTCTGTTCCCTCACCACAATCCAGATTCTTTTGGGGAGTTACCAGTACAGTAACCATACCAGGAAGTACTTAATTTATTAAGCTACTGCTTTTCTTAATCTCAGTGGAGATATTTACTGATAAACAGCTACGTACGCAGCATGTCCATGTCGTTCCTAAATGAGCTTTTATCTCTCTCCCCTCACCACAAATCAGATTCTTCTGAGGAGTTCCCCGTACATTATCCTTTCCCCTGTGTAATTACCTTAACAAGCTCCAGCTGTTTTTATTCTCAGAAGGTTTACTCCCTGATATACAGCTGCCTAGCCCCTTCGTCAGTGCAGGTATTAAATGAGCTCTTTGCTCTGTTCCCTCACCACAATCCAGATTCTTTTGGGGCGTTTCCAGTACAGTATCCATACCAGGAAGTACTTAATTTATTAAGCTACTGCTTTTTTTAATCTCAGTGGAGATATTTACTGATAAACAGCTACGTACGCAGCATGTTCATGTCGTTCCTAAATGAGCTTTTATCTCTCTCTCCTCACCACAAATCAGATTCTTCTGAGTAGTTCCCAGTACTTAATCCTTTCCCCTGTGTAATTACCTTAACAAGCTCCAGCTGTTTTTATTCTCAGAAGGTTTACTCCCTGATATACAGCTGCGTACCCCCTTCGTAAGTGCAGGTCCTAAATGAGCTTTTTTCTCTGTTCCCTCACCACAATCCAGATTCTTTTGGGGAGTTACCAGTACAGTAACCATAAAAGGAAGTACTTAATTTATTAAGCTACTGCTTTTCTTAATCTCAGTGGAGATATTTACTGATAAACAGCTACCTACGCAGCATGTTCATGTCGTTCCTAAATGAGCTTTTATCTCTCTCCCCTCACCACAAATCAGATTCTTCTGAGGAGTTCCCAGTACATTATCCTTTCCCCTGTGAAATTACCTTAACAAGCTCCAGCTGTTTTTATTCTCAGAAGGTTTACTCCCTGATATACAGCTTCCTACCCCTTCATAAGTGCAGGTCCTAAATGAGCTTTTTTCTCTGTTCCCTCACCAAAATCCAGATTCTTTTGGGGAGTTACCAGTACAGTAACCATACCAGGAAGTACTTAATTTATTAAGCTACTGCTTTGCTTAATCTCAGTGGAGATATTTACTGATAAACAGCTCCCTACGCAGCATGTTCATGTCGTTCCTAAATGAGCTTTTATCTCTCTCCCCTCACCACAAATCAGATTCTTCTGAGGAGTGCCCAGTACATTATCCTTTCCCCTGTGTAATTACCTTAACAAGCTCCAGCTGTTTTTATTCTCAGAAGGATTACTCCCTGATATACAGCTGCCTACCCCCTTCGTAAGTGCAGGTCCTAAATGAGCTTTTTTCTCTGTTCCCTCACCACAATCCAGATTGTTGTGGGGAGTTACGAGTACAGTAACTATACCAGGAAGTACTTAATTTATTAAGCTACTGCTTTTCTTAATCTCAGTGGAGATATTTACTGATAAGCAGCTACCTACGCAGCATGTTCATGTCGTTCCTAAATGAGCTTTTATCTCTCTCCCCTCACCACAAATCAGATTCTTCTGAGGAGTTCCCAGTACATTATCCTTTCCCCTGTGTAATTACCTTAACAAGCTCCAGCTGTTTTTATTCTCAGAAGGTTTACTCCCTGATATACAGCTGCCTACCCCCTTCGTAAGTGCAGGTCCTAAATGAGCTTTTTTCTCTGTTCCCTCACCACAAACCATATTCTTTTGTGGAGTTACCAGCACAGTAACCATACCAGGACGTACTTAATTTATTAAGCTACTGCTTTTCTTAGTCTCAGTGGAGATACTTACTGATAAACAGCTATGTATGCAGCATGTTCATGTCGTTCCTAAATGAGCTTTTATCTCTCTCTCCTCACCACAAATCAGATTCCTCGGAGTAGTTCCCAGTACATTATCCTTTCCCCTGTGTAATTACCTTAACAAGCTCCAGCTGTTTTTATTCTCAGAAGGTTTACTCCCTGATATACAGCTGCCTACCCCCTTCGTAAGTGCAGGTCCTAAATGAGCTTTTTTCTCTGTTCCCTCACCACAATCCAGATTCTTTTGGGGAGTTACCAGTACAGTAACCATACCATGAAGTACTTAATTTATTAAGCTACTGCTTTTCTTAATCTCAGTGGAGATATTTACTGATAAACAGCTACCTACGCAGCATGTTCATGTCGTTCCTAAATGAGCTTTTATCTCTCTCCCTTCACCACAAATCAGATTCTTCTGAGGAGTTCCCAGTACATTATCCTTTCCCCTGTGTAATTACCTTAACAAGCTCCAGCTATTTTTATTCTCAGAAGGTTTACTCACTGATATACAGCTGCCTACCCCCTTCGTAAGTGTAGGTCCTAAATGAGCTTTTTTCTCTCTACCCTCACCACAATCCAGATTCTTTTGGGGAGTTACAAGTACAGTAACCATACCAGGAAGTACTTAGTTTATTAAGCTACTGCATTTCTTAATCTCAGTGGAGATATTTACTGATAAACAGCTACCTACGCAGCATGTTCATGTCGTTCCTAAATGAGCTTTTATCTCTCTCCCCTCACCACAAATCAGATTCTTCTGAGGAGTTCCCAGTACATTATCCTTTCCCCTGTGTAATTACCTTAACAAGCTCCAGTTGTTTTTATTCTCAGAAGGTTTACTCCCTGATATACTGCTGCCTACCCCCTTCGTAAGTGCAGGTCCTAAATGAGCTTTTTTCTCTGTTCCCTCACCACAATCCAGATTCTTTTATGGAGTTACCAGTACATTAACCATACCAGGAAGTACTTAATTTATTAAGCTACTGTTTTCCTAATCTCAGTGGAGATATTTACTGATAAACAGCTACGTAGGCAGCATGTTCATGTCGTTCCTAAATGAGCTATTATCTCTCTCCCCTCACCACGAATCAGATTCTTCTGAGGAGTTCCCAATACTTTATCCTTTCCCCTGTGTAATTACCTTAACAAGCTCCAGCTGTTTTTATTCTCAGAAGGTTTACTCCCTGATATACAGCTGCCTACCCCCTTCGTAATTGCAGGTCCTAAATGAGCTTTTTTCTCTGTTCCCTCACCACAATCCAGATTCTTTTGGGGAGTTACCAGTACAGTAACCATACCAGGAAGTACTTAATTTATTAAACTACTGCTTTTCTTAATCTCAGTGGAGATATTTACTGATAAACAGCTACGTACCCAGCAGGTTCATGTCGTTCCTAAATGAGCTTTTATCTCTCTCCCTTCACCACAAACCAGATTCTTCTGAGGAGTTCCCAGTACATTATCCTTTCCCCTGTGTAATTACCTTAACAAGCTCCAGCTGTGTTTATTCTCAGAAGGTTTACTCCCTGATATACAGGTGCCTACCCCCTTCGTAAGTGCAGGTCCTAAATGAGCTTTTTTCTCTGTTCCCTCACCACAATCCAGATTCTTTTGGGGAGTTACCAGCACAGTAACCATACCAGGAAGTACTTAATTTATTAAGCTACTGCTTTTCTTAATCTCAGTGGAGATATTTACTGATAAACAGCTATGTACGCAGTATGTTCATGTCGTTCCTATGTGAGCTTTTATCTCTCTCCCCTCACCACAAATCAGATTCTTCTGAGGAGTTCCCAGTACATTATCCTTTCCCCTGTGTAATTACCTTAACAAGCTCCAGCTGTTTTTATTCTCAGAAGGTTTACTCCCTGATATACAGCTCTCTACCCCCTTCGTAAGTGCAGGTCCTAAATGAGCTTTTTTCTCTGTTCCCTCACCACAATCCAGATTCTTTTGGGGAGTTACCAGTACAGTAATCATACCAGGAAGTACTTAATTTATTAAGCTACTGCTTTTCTTAATCTCAGTGGAGATATTTACTGATAAACAGCTACCTACGCAGCATGTTCATGTCGTTCATAAATGAGCTTTTATCTCTCTCCCCTCACCACAAATCAGATTCTTCTGAGGAGTTCCCAGTACATTATCCTTTCCTCTGTGTAATTACCTTAACAAGCTCCAGCTGTTTTTATTCTCAGAAGGTTTACTCCCTGATATACAGCTCCCTACCCCCTGCGTAAGTGCAGGTCCTAAATGAGCTTTTTTCTCTGTTCCCTCACCACAATCCAGATCCTTTTGGGGAGTTACCAGTACAGTAACCATAACAGGAAGTACTTAATTTATTAAGCTACTTCTTTTCTTAATCTCAGTGGAGATATTGACTGATAAACAGCTACGTACGCAGCATGTTCATGTCGTTCCTAAATGAGCTTTTATCTCTCTCACCTCACCACAAATCAGATTCTTCTGAGGAGTTCCCAGTACATTATCCTTTCCCCTGTGTAATTACCTTAACAAGCTCCAGCTGTTTTTATTCTCAGAAGGTTTACTCCCTGATATACAGCTGCCTACCCCCTTCGTAAGTGCAGGTCCTAAATGAGCTTTTTTCTCTGTACCCTCACCACAATCCAGATTCTTTTGGGGAGTTACCAGTACAGTAACCATACCAGGAAGTACTTAATTTATTAAGCTACTGCTTTTCTTAATCTCAGTGGAGATATTTACTGATAAACAGCTACCTACGGAGCATGTTCATGTCGTTCCTAAATGAGCTTTTATCTCTCTCCCCTCACCACAAATCAGATTCTTTTGAGGAGTTCACAGTACATTATCCTTTCCCCAGTGTATTTACCTTAATAAGCTCCAGCTGTTTTTATTATCAGAAGGTTTACTCCCTGATATCCAGCTGCCTAACCCCTTCGTAAGTGCAGGTCTTAAATGAGCTTTTTTCTCTGTTCCCTCACCACAATCCAGATTCTTTTGGGGAGTTACCAGTACAGTAACCACACCAGGAAGTCCTTTATTTATTAAGCTACTGCTTTTGTTAAACTCAGTGGAGATATTTACTGATAAACAGCTACCTACGCAGCATGTTCATGTCGTTCCTAAATGAGCTTTTATCTCTCTCCCCTCACCACAAATCAGATTCTTCTGAGGAGGTCCCAGTACCTTATCCTTTCCCACGTGTAATTCCCTTAACAAGCTCCAGCTGTTTTTATTCTCAGATGGTTTACTCCCTGATATACAGCTGCCTACCCCCTTCGTAAGTGCAGGTCCTAAATGAGCTTTTTTCTCTGTTCCCTCACCACAATCCAGATTCTTTTGGGGAGTTACCAGTACAGTAACCATACCAGGAAGTACTTAGTTTATTAAGCTACTGCTTTTCTTAATCTCAGTGGAGATATTTACTGATAAACAGCTACCTACGCAGCATGTTCATGTCGTTCCTAAATAAGCTTTTATCTCTCACCCCTCACCACAAATCAGATTCTTCTGAGGAGTTCCCAGTACATTATCCTTTCCCCTGTGTAATTACCTTAACAAGCTCCAGCTGTTTTTATTCTCAGAAGGTTTACTCCCTGATATACAGCTGCCTACCCCCTTCGTAAGTGCAGGTCCTAAATGAGCTTTTTTCTCTGTTCCCTCACCACAATCCAGATTGTTGTGGGGAGTTACGAGTACAGTAACTATACCAGGAAGTACTTAATTTATTAAGCTACTGCTTTTCTTAATCTCAGTGGAGATATTTACTGATAAACAGGTACCTACGCAGCATGTTCATGTCGTTCCTAAATGAGCTTTTATCTCTCTCCCCTCACCACAAATCAGATTCTTCTGAGGAGTTCCCAGTACATTATCCTTTCCCCTGTGTAATTACCTTAACAAGCTTCAGCTGTTTTATTCTCAGAAGGTTTACTCCCTGATATACAGCTGCCTACCCCCTTCGTAAGTGCAGGTCCTAAATGAGCTTTTTTCTCTGTTCCCTCACCACAATCCAGATTCTTTTGGGGAGTTACCAGTACAGTAACCATACCAGGAAGTACTTAATTTATTAAGCTACTGCTTTTCTTAATCTCAGTGGAGATATTTACTGATAAACAGCTACCTACGCAGCATGTTCATGTCGTTCCTAAATGAGCTTTTATCTC
>NW_025960555.1:0-36953 GCF_023159225.1 Perognathus longimembris pacificus
ACGCAGCATGTTCATGTCGTCCTAAATGAGCTTTTATCTCTCTGCCCACAGCACAAATCAGATTCTTCTGAGGAGTTCCAGTACATTATCCTTTCCCCTGTGTAATTACCTTAACAAGCTCCAGCTGTTTTTATTCTCAGAAGGTTTACTCCCTGATATACAGCTGCTACCCCCTTCGTAAGTGCAGGTCCGAAATGAGCTTTTTTCTCTGTTCCCTCACCACAATCCAGATTCTTTTGGGGAGTTACCAGTACAGTACCCATACCAGGAAGTACTTAATTTATTAAGCTACTGCTTTTCTTAATCTCAGTGGAGATATTTACTGATAAACAGCTACCTACGCAGCATGTTCATGTCGTTCCTAAATGAGCTTTTATCTCTCTGCCCTCACCACAATCAGATTCTTCTGAGGAGTTCCCAGTACATTATCCTTTCCCCTGTGTAATTACCTTAACAACTCCAGCTGTTTTTATTCTCAGAAGGTTTCCTCCCTGATATACAGCGGCCTACCCCCTTCGTAAGTGCAGGTCCTAAATGAGCTTTTTTCTATGTTCCCTCACCACAATCCAGATTCTTTTGGGGAGTTACCAGTACAGTAACCATACCAGGAAGTACTTAATTTATTAAGCTACTGCTTTTCTTAATCTCAGTGGAGATATTTACTGATAAACAGCTACCTACGCAGCATGTTCATGTCTTTCCTAAATGAGCTTTTAACTCTCTGCCCTCACCACAAATCAGATTCTTCTGAGGAGTTCCCAGTACATTATCCTTTACCCTGTGTAATTACCTTAACAAGCTCCAGCTGTTTTTATTCTCAGAAGGTTTACTCCCTGATATACAGCTGCCTACCCCCTTCGTAAGTGCAGGTCCTAAATGAGCTTTTTTTCTCTGTTCCCTCACCACAATCCAGATTCTTTTGGGGAGTTACCAGTACAGTAACCATACCAGGAAGTACTTAATTTATTAAGCTACTGCTTTTCTTAATCTCAGTGGAGATATTTACTGATAAACAGCTACCTACGCAGCATGTTCATGTCGTTCCTAAATGAGCTTTTATCTCTCTGCCCTCACCACAAATCAGATTCTTCTGAGGAGTTCCCAGTACATTATCCTTTCCCCTGTGTAATTACCTTAACAAGCTCCAGCTGTTTTTATTCTCAGAAGGTTTACTCCCTGATATACAGCTGCCTACCCCCTTCGTAAGTGCAGGTCCTAAATGAGCTTTTTTCTCTGTTCCCTCACCACAATCCAGATTCTTTTGGGGAGTTACCAGTACAGTAACCATACCAGGAAGTACTTAATTTATTAAGCTACTGCTTTTCTTAATCTCAGTGAGATATTTACTGATAAACAGCTACCTACGCAGCATGTTCATGTCGTTCCTAAATGAGCTTTTATCTCTCTGCCCTCACCACAAATCAGATTCTTCTGAGGAGTTCCCAGTACATTATCCTTTCCCCTGTGTAATTACCTTAACAAGCTCCAGCTGTTTTTATTCTCAGAAGGTTTACTCCCTGATATACAGCTGCCTACCCCCTTCGTAAGTGCAGGTCCGAAATGAGCTTTTTTCTCTGTTCCCTCACCACAATCCAGATTCTTTTGGGGAGTTACCAGTACAGTAACCATACCAGGAAGTACTTAATTTATTAAGCTACTGCTTTTCTTAATCTCAGTGGAGATATTTACTGATAAACAGCTACCTACGCAGCATGTTCATGTCGTTCCTAAATGAGCTTTATTCTCTCTGCCCTCACCACAAATCAGATTCTTCTGAGGAGTTCCCAGTACATTATCCTTTCCCCTGTGTAATTACCTTAACAACTCCAGCTGTTTTTATTCTCAGAAGGTTTCCTCCCTGATATACAGCTGCCTACCCCCTTCGTAAGTGCAGGTCCTAAATGAGCTTTTTTCTATGTTCCCTCACCACAATCCAGATTCTTTTGGGGAGTTACCAGTACAGTAACCATACCAGGAAGTACTTAATTTATTAAGCTACTGCTTTTCTTAATCTCAGTGGAGATATTTACTGATAAACAGCTACCTACGCAGCATGTTCATGTCGTTGCTAAATGAGCTTTTATCTCTCTGCCCTCACCACAAATCAGATTCTTCTGAGGAGTTCCCAGTACATTATCCTTTCCCCTGTGTAATTACCTTAACAAGCTCCAGCTGTTTTTATTCTCAGAAGGTTACTCCCTGATATACAGCTGCCTACCCCCTTCGTAAGTGCAGGTCCTAAATGAGCTTTTTTCTATGTTCCCTCACCACAATCCAGATTCTTTTGGGAGTTACCAGTACAGTAACCATACCAGGAAGTACTTAATTTATTAAGCTACTGCTTTTCTTAATCTCAGTGGAGATATTTACTGATAAACAGCTACCTACGCAGCATGTTCATGTCGTTCCTAAATGAGCTTTTATCTCTCTGACCTCACCACAAATCAGATTCTTCTGAGGAGTTCCCAGTACATTATCCTTTCCCCTGTGTAATTACCTTAACAATCTCCAGCTGTTTTTATTCTCAGAAGGTTTATTCCCTGATATACAGCTGCCTACCCCTTTCGTAAGTGCAGGTCCTAAATGAGCTTTTTTCTCTGTTCCCTCACCACAATCCAGATTCTTTTGGGGAGTTACCAGTACAGTAACCATACCAGGAAGTACTTAATTTATTAAGCTACTGCTTTTCTTTATCTCAGTGGAGATATTTACTGATAAACAGCTACCTACGCAGCATGTTCATGTCGTTCCTAAATGAGCTTTTATCTCTCTGCCCACAGCACAAATCAGATTCTTCTGAGGAGTTCCCAGTACATTATCCTTTCCCCTGTGTAATTACCTTAACAAGCTCCAGCTGTTTTTATTCTCAGAAGGTTACTCCCTGATATACAGCTGCCTACCCCCTTCGTAAGTGCAGGTCCGAAATGAGCTTTTTTCTCTGTTCCCTCACCACAATCCAGATTCTTTTGGGGAGTTACCAGTACAGTACCCATACCAGGAAGTACTTAATTTATTAAGCTACTGCTTTTCTTAATCTCAGTGGAGATATTTACTGATAAACAGCTACCTACGCAGCATGTTCATGTCGTTCCTAAATGAGCTTTTATCTCTCTGCCCTCACCACAAATCAGATTCTTCTGAGGAGTTCCCAGTACATTATCCTTTCCCCTGTGTAATTACCTTAACAACTCCAGCTGTTTTTATTCTCAGAAGGTTTCCTCCTGATATACAGCGGCCTACCCCCTTCGTAAGTGCAGGTCCTAAATGAGCTTTTTTCTATGTTCCCTCACCACAATCCAGATTCTTTTGGGGAGTTACCAGTACAGTAACCATACCAGGAAGTACTTAATTTATTAAGCTACTGCTTTTCTTAATCTCAGTGGAGATATTTACTGATAAACAGCTACCTACGCAGCATGTTCATGTCTTTCCTAAATGAGCTTTTAACTCTCTGCCCTCACCACAAATCAGATTCTTCTGAGGAGTTCCCAGTACATTATCCTTTCCCCTGTGTAATTACCTTAACAAGCTCCAGCTGTTTTTATTCTCAGAAGGTTTACTCCCTGATATACAGCTGCCTACCCCCTTCGTAAGTGCAGGTCCTAAATGAGCTTTTTTCTCTGTTCCCTCACCACAATCCAGATTCTTTTGGGAGTTACCAGTACAGTAACCATACCAGGAAGTACTTAATTTATTAAGCTACTGCTTTTCTTAATCTCAGTGGAGATATTTACTGATAAACAGCTACCTACGCAGCATGTTCATGTCGTTCCTAAATGAGCTTTTATCTCTCTGCCCTCACCACAAATCAGATTCTTCTGAGGAGTTCCCAGTGCATTATCCTTTCCCCTGTGTAATTACCTTAACAAGCTCCAGCTGTTTTTATTCTCAGAAGGTTTACTCCCTGATATACAGCTGCCTACCCCCTTCGTAAGTGCAGGTCCTAAATGAGCTTTTTTCTCTGTTCCCTCACCACAATCCAGATTCTTTTGGGGAGTTACCAGTACAGTAACCATACCAGGAAGTACTTAATTTATTAAGCTACTGCTTTTCTTAATCTCAGTGGAGATATTTACTGATAAACAGCTACCTACGCAGCATGTTCATGTCGTTCCTAAATGAGCTTTTATCTCTCTGCCCTCACCACAAATCAGATTCTTCTGAGGAGTTCCCAGTACATTATCCTTTCCCCTGTGTAATTACCTTAACAAGCTCCAGCTGTTTTTATTCTCAGAAGGTTTACTCCCTGATATACAGCTGCCTACCCACTTCGTAAGTGCAGGTCCTAAATGAGCTTTTTTCTCTGTTCCCTCACCACAATCCAGATTCTTTTGGGGAGTTACCAGTACAGTAACCCTACCAGGAAGTACTTAATTTATTAAGCTACTGCTTTTCTTAATCTCAGTGGAGATATTTACTGATGAACAGCTACCTACGCAGCATGTTCATGTCGTTCTTAAATGAGCTTTTTATCTCTCTGCTCTCACCACAAATCAGATTCTTCTGAGGAGTTCCCAGTACATTAGCCTTTCCCCTGTGTAATTACCTTAACAAGCTCCAGCTGTATTTATTCTCAGAAGGTTTACTCCCTGATATACAGCTGCCTACCCCCTTTGTAAGTGCAGGTCCTAAATGAGCTTTTTTCTCTGTTCCCTCACCACAATCCAGATTCTTTTGGGGAGTTACCAGTACAGTAACCATACCAGGAAGTACTTAATTTATTAAGCTACAGCTTTTCTTAACCTCAGTGGAGATATTTACTGATAAACAGCTACCTACGCAGCATGTTCATGGCCTTCCTAAATGAGCTTTTATCTCTCTGCCCTCACCACAAATCAGATTCTTCTGAGGAGTTCCCAGTACATTATCCTTTCCCCTGTGTAATTACCTTAACAAGCTCCAGCTGTTTTTATTCTCAGAAGGTTTACTCCCTGATATACAGCTGCCTACCCCCTTCGTAAGTGCAGGTCCGAAATGAGCTTTTTTCTCTGTTCCCTCACCACAATCCAGATTCTTTTGGGGAGTTACCAGTACAGTAACCATACCAGGAAGTACTTAATTTATTAAGCTACTTCTTTTCTTAATCTCAGTGGAGATATTTACTGATAAACAGCTACCTACGCAGCATGTTCATGTCGTTCCTAAATGAGCTTTATTCTCTCTGCCCTCACCACAAATCAGATTCTTCTGAGGAGTTCCCAGTACATTATCCTTTCCCCTGTGTAATTACCTTAACAACTCCAGCTGTTTTTATTCTCAGAAGGTTTCCTCCCTGATATACAGCTGCCTACCCCCTTCGTAAGTGCAGGTCCTAAATGAGCTTTTTTCTCTGTTCCCTCACCACAATCCAGATTCTTTTGGGGAGTTACCAGTACAGTAACCATACCAGGAAGTACTTAATTTATTAAGCTACTGCTTTTCTTAATCTCAGTGGAGATATTTACTGATAAACAGCTACCTACGCAGCATGTTCATGTCTTTCCTAAATGAGCTTTTATCTCTCTGCCCTCACCACAAATCAGATTCTTCTGAGGAGTTCCCAGTACATTATCCTATACCCTGTGTAATTACCTTAACAAGCTCCAGCTGTTTTTATTCTCAGAAGGTTTACTCCCTGATATACAGCTGCCTACCCCCTTCGTAAGTGCAGGTCCTAAATGAGCTTTTTTCTCTGTTCCCTCACCACAATCCAGATTCTTTTGGGGAGTTACCAGTACAGTAACCATACCAGGAAGTACTTAATTTATTAAGCTACTGCTTTTCTTAATCTCAGTGGAGATATTTACTGATAAACAGCTACCTACGCAGCATGTTCATGTCGTTCCTAAATGAGCTTTTATCTCTCTGCCCTCACCACAAATCAGATTCTTCTGAGGAGTTCCCAGTACATTATGCTTTCCCCTGTGTAATTACCTTAACAAGCTCCAGCTGTTTTTATTCTCAGAAGGTTTACTCCCTGATATACAGCTGCCTACCCCCTTCGTAAGTGCAGGTCCTAAATGAGCTTTTTTCTCTGTTCCCTCACCACAATCCAGATTCTTTTGGGGAGTTACCAGTACAGTAACCATACCAGGAAGTACTTAATTTATTAAGCTACTGGTTTTCTTAATCTCAGTGGAGATATTTACTGATAAACAGCTACCTACGCAGCATGTTCATGTCGTTCCTAAATGAGCTTTTATCTCTCTGCCCTCACCACAAATCAGATTCTTCTGAGGAGTTCCCAGTACATTATCCTTTCCCCTGTGTAATTACCTTAACAAGCTCCAGCTGTTTTTATTCTCAGAAGGTTTACTCCCTGATATACAGCTGCCTACCCACTTCGTAAGTGCAGGTCCTAAATGAGCTTTTTTCTCTGTTCCCTCACCACAATCCAGATTCTTTTGGGGAGTTACCAGTACAGTAACCCTACCAGGAAGTACTTAATTTATTAAGCTACTGCTTTTCTTAATCTCAGTGGAGATATTTACTGATGAACAGCTACCTACGCAGCATGTTCATGTCGTTCCTAAATGAGCTTTTATCTCTCTGCTCTCACCACAAATCAGATTCTTCTGAGGAGTTCCCAGTACATTATCCTTTCCCCTGTGTAATTACCTTAACAAGCTCCAGCTGTATTTATTCTCAGAAGGTTTACTCCCTGATATACAGCTGCCTACCCCCTTCGTAAGTGCAGGTCCTAAATGAGCTTTTTTCTCTGTTCCCTCACCACAATCCAGATTCTTTTGGGGAGTTACCAGTACAGTAACCATACCAGGAAGTACTTAATTTATTAAGCTACAGCTTTTCTTAATCTCAGTGGAGATATTTACTGATAAACAGCTACCTACGCAGCATGTTCATGGCCTTCCTAAATGAGCTTTTATCTCTCTGCCCTCACCACAAATCAGATTCTTCTGAGGAGTTCCCAGTACATTATCCTTTCCCCTGTGTAATTACCTTAACAAGCTCCAGCTGTTTTTATTCTCAGAAGGTTTACTACCTGATATACAGCTGCCTACCCCCTTCGTAAGTGCAGGTCCTAAATGAGCTTTTTTCTCTGTTCCCTCACCACAATCCAGATTCTTTTGGGGAGTTACCAGTACAGTAACCATACCAGGAAGTACTTAATTTATTAAGCTACAGCTTTTCTTAATCTCAGTGGAGATATTTACTGATAAACAGCTACCTACGCAGCATGTTCATGGCCTTCCTAAATGAGCTTTTATCTCTCTGCCCTCACCACAAATCAGATTCTTCTGAGGAGTTCCCAGTACATTATCCTTTCCCCTGTGTAATTACCTTAACAAGCTCCAGCTGTTTTTATTCTCAGAAGGTTTACTCCCTGATATACAGCTGCCTACCCCCTCGTAAGTGCAGGTCCTAAATGAGCTTTTTTCTCTGTTCCCTCACCACAATCCAGATTCTTTTGGGGAGTTACCAGTACAGTAACCATACCAGGAAGTACTTAATTTATTAAGCTACTGCTTTTCTTAATCTCCGTGGAGATATTTACTGATAAACAGCTACCTATGCAGTATGTTCATGTCGTTCCTAAATGAGCTTTTATCTCTCTGCCCTCACCACAAATCAGATTCTTCTGAGGAGTTCCCAGTACATTATCCTTTCCCCTGTGTAATTACCTTAACAAGCTCTAGCTGTTTTTATTCTCAGAAGGTTTCCTACCTGATATACAGCTGCCTACCCCCTTCGTAAGTGCAGGTCCTAAATGAGCTTTTTTCTCTGTTCCCTCACCACAATCCAGATTCTTTTGGGGAGTTACCAGTACAGTAACCATACCAGGAAGTACTTAATTTATTAAGCTACTGCTTTTCTTAATCTCAGTGGAGATATTTACTGATAAACAGCTACCTACGCAGCATGTTCATGTCGTTCCTAAATGAGCTTTTATCTCTCTGCCCTCACCACAAATCAGATTATTCTGAGGAGTTCCCAGTACATTATCCTTTCCCCTGTGTAATTACCTTAACAAGGTCCAGCTGTTTTTATTCTCAGAAGGTTTACTCCCTGATATACAGCTGCCTACCCCCTTCGTAAGTGCAGGTCCTAAATGAGCTTTTTTCTCTGTTCCCTCACCACAATCCAGATTCTTTTGGGGAGTTACCAGTACAGTAACCATGCCAGGAATTACTTAATTTATTAAGCTACTGCTTTTCTTAATCTCAGTGGAGATATTTACTGATAAACAGCTACCTACGCAGCATGTTCATGTCGTTCCTAAATGAGCTTTTATCTCTCTGCCCTCACCACAAATCAGATTCTTCTGAGGAGTTCCCAGTACATTATCCTTTCCCCTGTGTAAGTACCTTAACAAGCTCCAGCTGTTTTTATTCTCAGAAGGTTTACTCCCTGATATACAGCTGCCTACCCCCTTCGTAAGTGCATTTCCTAAATGAGCTTTTTTCTCTGTTCCCTCACCACAATCCGGATTCTTTTGGGGAGTTACCAGTACAGTAACCATACCAGGAAGTACTTAATTTATTAAGCTGCTGCTTTTCTTAATCTCAGTGGAGATATTTACTGATAAACAGCTACCTACGCAGCATGTTCATGTCGTTCCTAAATGAGCTTTTATCTCTCTGCCCTCACCACAAATCAGATTCTTCTGAGGAGTTCCCAGTACATTATCCTTTCCCCTGTGTAATTACCTTAACAAGCTCCAGCTGTTTTTATTCTCAGAAGGTTTACTCCCTGATATACAGCTGCCTACCCCCTTCGTAAGTGCAGGTCCTAAATGAGCTTTTTTCTCTGTTCCCTCACCACAATCCAGATTCTTTTGGGGAGTTACCAGTACAGTAACCATACCAGGAAGTACTTAATTTATTAAGCTACTTCTTTTCTTAATCTCAGTGGAGATATTTACTGATAAACAGCTACCTACGCAGCATGTTCATGTCGTTCCTAAATGAGCTTTTATCTCTCTGCCCTCACCACAAATAAGATTCCTCTGAGGAGTTCCCAGTACATTATCCTTTCCCCTGTGTAATTACCTTAACAAGCTCCAGCTGTTTTTATTCTCAGAAGGTTTACTTCCTGATATACAGCTGCCTACCCCATTCGTAAGTGCAGGTCCTAAATGAGCTTTTTTCTCTGTTCCCTCACCACAATCCAGATTCTTTTGGGGAGTTACCAGTACAGTAACCATACCAGGAAGTACTTAATTTATTAAGCTACTGCTTTTCTTAATCTCAGTGAAGATATTTACTGATAAACAGCTACCTACGCAGCATGTTCATGTCGTTCCTAAATGAGCTTTTATCTCTCTGCCCCCACCACAAATCAGATTCTTCTGAGGAGTTCCCAGTACATTATCCTTTCCCCTGTGTAATTACCTTAACAAGCTCCAGCTGTTTTTATTCTCAGAAGGTTTACTCCCTGATATACAGCTGCCTACCCCCTTCGTAAGTGCAGGTCCTAAATGAGCTTTTTTCTCTGTTCCCTCACCACAATCCAGATTCTTTTGGGGAGTTACCAGTACAGTAACCATACCAGGAAGTACTTAATTTATTAAGCTACTGCTTTTCTTCATCTCAGTGGAGATATTTACTGATAAACAGCTACCTACGCAGCATGTTCATGTCGTTCCTAAATGAGCTTTTATCTCTCTGCCCTCACCACAAATCAGATTCTTCTGAGGAGTTCCCAGTACATTATCCTTTCCCCTGTGTAATTACCTTAACAAGCTCCAGCTGTTTTTACTCTCAGAAGGTTTACTCCCTGATATACAGCTGCCTACCCCCTTCGTAAGTGCAGGTCCTAAATGAGCTTTTTTCTCTGTTCCCTCACCACAATCCAGATTCTTTTGGGGAGTTACCAGTACAGTAACCATACCAGGAAGTACTTAATTTATTAAGCTACTGCTTTTCTTAATCTCAGTGGAGATATTTACTGATAAACAGCTACCTACGCAGGATGTTCATGTCGTTCCTAAATGAGCTTTTATCTCTCTCCCCTCACCACAAATCAGATTCTTCTGAGGAGTTCCCAGTACATTATCCTTTCCCCTGTGTAATTACCTTAACAAGCTCCAGCTGTTTTTATTCTCAGAAGGTTTACTCCCTGATATACAGCTGCCTACCCCCTTCGTAAGTGCAGGTCCTAAATGAGCTTTTTTCTCTGTTCCCTCACCACAATCCAGATTCTTTTGGGGAGTTACCAGTACAGTAACCATACCAGGAAGCACTTAATTTATTAAGCTACTGCTTTTCTTAATCTCAGTGGAGATATTTACTGATAAACAGCTACCTACGCATCATGTTCATGTCGTTCCTAAATGAGCTTTTATCTCTCTGCCCTCACCACAAATCAGATTCTTCTGACGAGTTCCCAGTACATTATCCTTTCCCCTGTGTAATTACCTTAACAAGTTCCAGCTGTTTTTATTCTCAGAAGGTTTACTCCCTGATATACAGCTGCCTACCCCCTTCGTATGTGCAGGTCCTAAATGAGCTTTTTTCTCTGTTCCCTCACCACAATCCAGATTCTTTTGGGGAGTTACCAGTACAGTAACCATACCAGGAAGTACTTAATTTATTAAGCTACTGCTTTTCTTAATCTCAGTGGAGATATTTACTGATAAACAGCTACCTACGCAGCATGTTCATGTCGTTCCTAAATGAGCTTTTATCTCTCTGCCCTCACCACAAATCTGATTCTTCTGAGGAGTTCCCAGTACATTATCCTTTCCCCTGTGTAATTACCTAAACAAGCTCCAGCTGTTTTTATTCTCAGAAGGTTTACTCCCTGATATACAGCTGCCTACCCCCTTCGTAACAGCAGGTCCTAAATGAGCTTTTTTCTCTGTTCCCTCACCACAATCCAGATTCTTTTAGGGAGTTACCAGTAGAGTAACCATACCAGGAAGTACTTAATTTATTAAGCTACTGCTTTTCTTAATCTCAGTGGAGATATTTACTGATAAACAGCTACCTACGCAGCATGTTCATGTCGTTCCTAAACGAGCTTTGATCTCTCTGCCCTCACCACAAATCAGATTCTTCTGAGGAGTTCCCAGTACATTATCCTTTCCCCTGTGTAATTACCTTAACATGCTCCAGCTGTTTTTATTCTCAGAAGGTTTACTCCATGATATACAGCTGCCTAGCCCCTTCGTAAGTGCAGGTCCTAAATGAGCTTTTTTCTCTGTTCCCTCACCACAATCCAGATTCTTTTGGGGAGTTACCAGTACAGTAACCATACCAGGAAGTACTTAATTTATTAAGCTACGGCTTTTCTTAATCTCAGTGGAGATATTTACTGATAAACAGCTACCTACGCAGCATGTTCATGTCGTTCTTAAATGAGCTTTTATCTCTCTGCCCTCACCACAAATCAGATTCTTCTGAGGAGTTCCCACTACATTATCCTTTCCCCTGTGTAATTACCTTAACAAGCTCCAGCTGTTTTTATTCTCAGATGGTTTACTCCCTGATATACAGCTGCCTACCCCCTTCGTAAGTGCAGGTCCTAAATGAGCTTTTTTCTCTGTTCCCTCACCACAATCCAGATTGTTTTGGGGAGTTACCAGTACAGTAACCATACCAGGAAGTACTTAATTTACTAAGCTACTGCTTTTCTTAATCTCAGTGGAGATATTTATTGATAAACAGCTACCTACGCAGCATGTTCTTGTCGTTCCTAAATGAGCTTTTATCTCTCTGCCCTCACCACAAATCAGATTCTTCTGAGGAGTTCCCAGTACATTATCCTTTCCCCTGTGTAATTACCTTAACAAGCTCCAGCTGTTTTTATTCTCAGAAGGTTTACTCCCTGATATACAGCTGCCTACCCCCTTCGTAAGTGCAGGTACTAAATGAGCTTTTTTCTCTGTTCCCTCACCACAATCCAGATTCGTTTGGGGAGTTACCAGTACAGTAACCATACCAGGAAGTACTTAATTTATTAAGCTACTGCTTTTCTTAATCTCAGTGGAGATATTTACTGATAAACAGCTACCTACGCAGCATGTTCATGTCGTTCCTAAATGAGCTTTTATCTCTCTGCCCTCACCACAAATCTGATTCTTCTGAGGAGTTCCCAGTACATTATCCTTTCCCCTGTGTAATTACCTTAACAAGCTCCAGCTGTTTTTATTCTCAGAAGGTTTACTCCCTGATATACAGCTGCCTACCCCCTTCGTAAGTGCAGGTCCTAAATGAGCTTTTTTCTCTGTTCCCTCACCACAATCCAGATTCTTTTGGGGAGTTACCAGTACACTAACCATACCAGGAAGGACTTAATTTATTAAGCTACTGCTTTTCTTAATCTCAGTGGAGATATTTACTGATAAACAGCTACCTACGCAGCATGTTCATGTCGTTCCTAAATGAGCTTTTATCTCTCTGCCCTCACCACAAATCAGATTCTTCTGAGGAGTTCCCAGTACATTATCCTTTCCCCTGTGTAATTACCTTAACAAGCTCCAGCTGTTTTTATTCTCAGAAGGTTTACTCCCTGATATACAGCTGCCTACCCCCTTCGTAAGTGCAGGTCCTAAATGAGCTTTTTTCTCTGTTCCCTCACCACAATCCAGATTCTTTTAGGGAGTTACCAGTAGAGTAACCATACCAGGAAGTACTTAATTTATTAAGCTACTGCTTTTCTTAATCTCAGTGGAGATATTTACTGATAAACAGCTACCTACGCAGCATGTTCATGTCGTTCCTAAACGAGCTTTGATCTCTCTGCCCTCACCACAAATCAGATTCTTCTGAGGAGTTCCCAGTACATTATCCTTTCCCCTGTGTAATTACCTTAACAAGCTCCAGCTGTTTTTATTCTCAGAAGGTTTACTCCATGATATACAGCTGCCTAGCCCCTTCGTAAGTGCAGGTCCTAAATGAGCTTTTTTCTCTGTTCCCTCACCACAATCCAGATTCTTTTGGGGAGTTACCAGTACAGTAACCATACCAGGAAGTACTTAATTTATTAAGCTACGGCTTTTCTTAATCTCAGTGGAGATATTTACTGATAAACAGCTACCTACGCAGCATGTTCATGTCGTTCTTAAATGAGCTTTTATCTCTCTGCCCTCACCACAAATCAGATTCTTCTGAGGAGTTCCCACTACATTATCCTTTCCCCTGTGTAATTACCTTAACAAGCTCCAGCTGTTTTTATTCTCAGATGGTTTACTCCCTGATATACAGCTGCCTACCCCCTTCGTAAGTGCAGGTCCTAAATGAGCTTTTTTCTCTGTTCCCTCACCACAATCCAGATTCTTTTGGGGAGTTACCAGTACAGTAACCCTACCAGGAAGTACTTAATTTATTAAGCTACTGCTTTTCTTAATCTCAGTGGAGATATTTACTGATGAACAGCTACCTACGCAGCATATTCATGTCGTTCCTAAATGAGCTTTTATCTCTCTGCCCTCACCACAAATCAGATTCTTCTGAGGAGTTCCCAGTACATTATCCTTTCCCCTGTGTAATTACCTTAACAAGCTCCAGCTGTTTTTATTCTCAGAAGGTTTACTCCCTGATATACAGCTGCCTACCCCCTTCGTAAGTGCAGGTCCTAAATGAGCTTTTTTCTCTGTTCCCTCCCCACAATCCAGATTCTTTTGGGGAGTTACCAGTACAGTAACCATACCAGGAAGTACGTAATTTATTAAGCTACTGCTTTTCTTCATCTCAGTGGAGATTTTTACTGAGAAACAGCTACCTACGCAGCATGTTCATGTCGTTCCTAAATGAGCTTTTATCTCTCTGCCCTCACCACAAATCAGATTCTTCTGAGGAGTTCCCAGTACATTATCCTTTCCCCTGTGTAATTACCTTAACAAGCTCCAGCTGTTTTTATTCTTAGAAGGTTTACTCCCTGATATACAGCTTCCAACCCCCTTCGTAAGTGCAGGTCCTAAATGAGCTTTTTTCTCTGTTCCCTCACCACAATCCAGATTCTTTTGGGGAGTTACCAGTACAGTAACCATACCAGGAAGTACTTAATTTATTAAGCTACTGCTTTTCTTAATCTCAGTGGAGATATTTACTGATAAACAGCTACCTACGCAGCATGTTCATGTCGTTCTTAAACGAGCTTTGATCTCTCTGCCCTCACCAAAAATCAGATTCTTCTGAGGAGTTCCCAGTACATTATACTTTTCCCTGTGTAATTACCTTAACAAGCTCCAGCTGTTTTTATTCTCAGAAGGTTTACTCCCTGATATACAGCTGCCTACCCCCTTCGTAAGTGCAGGTCCTCAATGAGCTTTTTTCTCTCTTCCCTCACGACAATCCAGATTCTTTTGGGGAGTTACCAGTACAGTAACCATACCAGGAAGTACTTAATTTATTAAGCTACTGCTTTTCTTAATCTCATTGGAGATATTTACTGATGAACAGCTACCTACGCAGCATTTTCATGTCGTTCCTAAATGAGCTTTTATCTCTCTGCCCTCACCACAAATCAGATTCTTCTGAGGAGTTCCCAGTACATTATCCTTTCCCCTGTGTAATTACCTTAACAAGCTCCAGCTGTTTTTATTCTCAGAAGGTTTACTCCCTGATATACAGCTGCCTACCCCCTTCGTAAGTGCAGGTCCTAAATGAGCTTTTTTCTCTGTTCCCTCACCACAATCCAGATTCTTTTGGGGAGTTACCAGTAGAGTAACCCTACCAGGAAGTACTTAATTTATTAAGCTACTGCTTTTCTTAATCTCAGTGGAGATATTTACTGATAAACAGCTACCTACGCAGCATGTTCATGTCGTTCCTAAATGAGCTTTTATCTCTCTGCCCTCACCACAAATCAGATTCTTCTGAGGAGTTCCCAGTACATTATCCTTTCCCCTGTGTAATTACCTTAACAAGCTCCAGCTGTTTTTATTCTCAGAAGGTTTACTCCCTGATATACAGCTGCCTACCCCCTTCGTAAGTGCAGGTCCTAAATGAGCTTTTTTCTCTGTTCGCTCCCCACAATCCAGATTCATTTGGGGAGGTACCAGTACACTAACCATACCAGGAAGGACTTAATTTATTAAGCTACTGCTTTTCTTAATCTCAGTGGAGATATTTACTGATAAACAGCTACCTACGCAGCAGGTCCATGTCGTTCCTAAATGAGCTTTTATCTCTCTGCCCTCACCACAAATCAGATTCTTCCGAGGAGTTCCCAGTACATTATCCTTTCCCGTGTGTAATTACCTTAACAAGCTCCAGCTGTTTTTATTCTCAGAAGGTTTACTCCCTGATATACAGCTGCCTACCCCCTTCGTAAGTGCAGGTCCTAAATGAGCTTTTTTCTCTGTTCCCTCACCACAATCCAGATTCTTTTGGGGAGTTACCAGTACAGTAACCATACCAGGAAGTACTTAATTTATTAAGCTACTGCTTTTCTTAATCTCAGTGGAGATATTTACTGATAAACAGGTACCTACGCAGCATGTTCATGTCGTTCCTAAATGAGCTTTTATCTCTCTGCCCTCACCACAAATCAGATTCTTCTGAGGAGTTCCCAGTACATTATCCTTTCCCCTGTGTAATTACCTTAACAAGCTCCAGCTGTTTTTATTCTCAGAAGGTTTACTCCCTGATATACAGCTGCCTACCCCCTTCGTAAGTGCAGGTCCTAAATGAGCTTTTTTCTCTGTTCCCTCCCCACAATCCAGATTCTTTTGGGGGAGTTACCAGTACAGTAACCATACCAGGAAGTACTTAATTTATTAAGCTACTGCTTTTCTTAATCTCAGTGGAGATATTTACTGATAAACAGCTAACTACGCAGCATGTTCAAGTCCTTCCTAAATGAGCTTTTATCTCTCTGCCCTCACCACAAATCAGATTCTTCCGAGGAGTTCCCAGTACATCATCCTTTCCCCTGTGTAATTACATTAACAAGCTCCAGCTGTTTTTATTCTCAGAAGGTTTACTCCCTGATATACAGCTGCCTACCCCCTTCGTAAGTGCAGGTCCTAAATGAGCTTTTTTCTCTGTTCCCTCACCACAATCCAGATTCTTTTGGGTAGTTACCAGTACAGTAACCATACCAGGAAGTACTTAATTTATTAAGCTACTGCTTTTCTTAATCTCAGTGGAGATATTTACTGATAAACAGGTACCTAGGCAGCATGTTCATGTCGTTCCTAAATGAGCTTTTATCTCTCTGCCCTCACCACAAATCAGATTCTTCTGAGGAGTTCCCAGTACATTATCCTTTCCCCTGTGTAATTACCTTAACAAGCTCCAGCTGTTTTTATTCTCAGAAGGTTTACTCCCTGATATACAGCTGCCTACCCCCGTCGTAAGTGCAGGTCCTAAATGAGCTTTTTTCTCTGTTCCCTCACCACAATCCAGATTCTTTTGGGGAGTTACCAGTACAGTAACCATACCAGGAAGTACTTAATTTATGAAGCTACTGCTTTTCTTAATCTCAGTGGAGATATTTACTGATAAACAGCTACCTACGCAGCATGTTCAAGTCGTTCCTAAATGAGCTTTTATCTCTCTGCCCTCACCACAAATCAGATTCTTCTGAGGAGTTCCCAGTACATCATCCTTTCCCCTGTGTAATTACCTTAACAAGCTCCAGCTGTTTTTATTCTCAGAAGGTTTACTCCCTGATATACAGCTGCCTACCCCCTTCGTAAGTGCAGGTCCTAAATGAGCTTTTTTCTCTGTTCCCTCACCACAATCCAGATTCTTTTGGGTAGTTACCAGTACAATAACCATACCAGGAAGTACTTAATTTATTAAGCTACTGCTTTTCTTAATCTCAGTGGAGATATTTACTGATAAACAGCTACCTACGCCGCATGTTCATGTCGTGCCTAAATGAGCTTTTATCTCTCTGCCCTCACCACAAATCAGATTCTTCTGAGGAGTTCCCAGTACATTATCCTTTCCCCTGTGTAATTACCTTAACAAGCTGCAGCTGTTTTTATTCTCAGAAGGTTTACTCCCTGATATACAGCTGCCTACCCCCTTCGTAAGTGCATGTCCTAAATGAGCTTTTTTCTCTGTTCCCTCCCCACAATTCAGATTCTTTTGGGGAGTTACCAGTAGAGTAACCATACCAGAAAGTACTTAATTTATTAAGCTACTGCTTTTCTTAATCTCAGTGGAGATATTTACTGATAAACAGCTACCTACGCAGCGTGTTCATGTCGTTCCTAAATGAGCTTTTATCTCTCTGCCCTCACCACAAATCAGATTCTTCTGAGGAGTTCCCAGTACATTATCCTTTCCCCTGTGTAATTACCTTAACAAGCTGCAGCTGTTTTTATTCTCAGAAGGTTTACTCCCTGATATACAGCTGCCTACCCCCTTCATAAGTGCAGGTCCTAAATGAGCTTTTTTCTCTGTTCCCTCACTACAATCCAGATTCTTTTGGGGAGTTACCAGTACAGTAACCATACCAGGAAGTACTTAATTTATTAAGCTACTGCTTTTCTTAATCTCAGTGGAGATATTTACTGATAAACAGCTACCTACGCAGCATGTTCATGTCGTTCCTAAATGAGCTTTTATCTCTCTGCCCTCACCACAAATCAGATTCTTCTGAGGAGTTCCTAGAACATTATCCTTTCCCCTGTGTAATTACCTTAACAAGCTCCAGCTGTTTTTATTCTCAGAAGCTTTACTCCCTGATATACAGCTGCGTATCCCCTTCGTAAGTGCCTGTCCTAAATGAGCTTTTTTCTCTGTTCCCTCCCCACAATTCAGATTCTTTTGGGGAGTTACCAGTAGAGTAACCATACCAGAAAGTACTTAATTTATTAAGCTACTGCTTTTCTTTTTTTTTTTTTTTTTTTTTTTTTTTTTTTTTTTACTTTTTTTTTGGATTTTTTTCTTTATTGTCAAAGTGAGTTACAGAGGGGTTACAGTTTCATATGTAAGGCAGTGAGTATATTTCTTGTTCAACTTGTTACCTCCTTCTTCATTTTCCCCCCACTTAACTATACTTTTTATTACTCCAATGGAATGGGAACTCAAGAGAGAGATTGGATTCTGAAAAAAATTATGTCATAATTCTTTTTTTTTTTTTTTTTTTTTATTATCCATTGAACATAAATTTTTTTTTTTTTTTACAAGGTGCTGTGCAAAGAGGGTGCAGTTACATAGTAGGGCATTGTGTACATTTCTTGTGATATCTTACAACCTGTTTTCCCATCCCTTGTCTAGGTCAGGTAGACCCATATGCAGTATACAATGTATCAAGCACATATACAGTGTTCACAGACTTGGTCTCTACTGTCTCTCCATCTCCCTTTGTTAACAGTCATATATCAGGGAGATCATGCCCCTTTGTTTTCTGTGTTCTAGGCTTGTCTCACTCAACATTATTTGTTCGAGTTCTGACCATTTCCCTGCAAATAACAATATTTCACCATTCCTAATCGCTATGTAGTATTCCATTGTGTATAAGTACCATATTTTTTGGATCCATTCATCTGTGGAGGGGCATCTGGGTTGTTTCCAAATTTTGGCTATTGTGAATTGTGCTGCGATAAACATGGAAGTACAAATGTCCTTTTGATATCTTGGGTTTTGCTGTTTAGGATAGATGCCTAGGAGTGGTATGGCTGGGTCATAGGGTAGGTCTATATTGAGCTTTTTGAGAAACCTCCATAATGTTTATCTCTCTGCCCTCACCACAAATCAGATTCTTCTGAGGAGTTCCTAGAACATTATCCTTTCCCCTGTGTAATTACCTTAACAAGCTCCAGCTGTTTTTATTCTCAGAAGGTTTACTCCCTGATATACAGCTGCGTATCCCCTTCGTAAGTGCCTGTCCTAAATGAGCTTTTTTCTCTGTTCCCTCCCCACAATTCAGATTCTTTTGGGGAGTTACCAGTAGAGTAACCATACCAGAAAGTACTTAATTTATTAAGCTACTGCTTTTCTTAATCTCAGTGGAGATATTTACTGATAAACAGCTACCTACGCAGCGTGTTCATGTCGTTCCTAAATGAGCTTTTATCTCTCTGCCCTCACCACAAATCAGATTCTTCTGAGGAGTTCCCAGTACATTATCCTTTCCCCTGTGTAATTACCTTAACAAGCTCCAGCTGTTTTTATTCTCAGAAGGTTTACTCCCTGATATACAGCTGCCTACCCCCTTCATAAGTGCAGGTCCTAAATGAGCTTTTTTCTCTGTTCCCTCACTACAATCCAGATTCTTTTGGGGAGTTACCAGTACAGTAACCATACCAGGAAGTACTTAATTTATTAAGCTACTGCTTTTCTTAATCTAAGTGGAGATATTTACTGATAAACAGCTACCTACGCAGCATGTTCATGTCGTTCCTAAATGAGCTTTTATCTCTCTGCCCTCACCACAAATCAGATTCTTCTGAGGATTTCCCAGTACATTATCCTTTCCCCTGTGTAATTACCTTAACAAGCTCCAGCTGTTTTTATTCTCAGAAGGTTTACTCCCTGATATACAGCTGCCTACCCCCTTCGTAAGTGCAGGTCCTAAATGAGCTTTTTTCTCTGTTCCCTCACCACAATCCAGATTCTTTTGGGGAGTTACCAGTACAGTAACCATACCAGGAAGTACTTAATTTATTAAGCTACTGCTTTTCTTAATCTCAGTGGAGATTTTTACTGATAAACAGCTACCTACGCAGCATGTTCATGTCGTGCCTAAATGAGCTTTTATCTCTCTGCCCTCACCACAAATCAGATTCTCCTGAGGAGTTCCCAGTACATTATCCTTTCCCCTGTGTAATTACCTTAACAAGCTGCAGCTGTTTTTATTCTCAGAAGGTTTACTCCCTAATATACAGCTGCCTACCCCCTTCGTAAGTGCAGGTCCTAAATGAGCTTTTTTCTCTGTTCCCTCACCACAATACAGATTCTTTTGGGGAGTTACGAGTACAGGAACCATACCAGGAAGTACTTAATTTATTAAGCTACTGCTTTTCTTAATCTCAGTGGAGATATTTACTGATAAACAGCGACCTACGCAGCATGTTCATGTCGTTCCTAAATGAGCTTTTATCTCTCTGCCCTCACCACAAATCAGATTCTTCTGAGGAGTTCACAGTACATTATCCTTTCCCCTGTGTAATTACCTTAACAAGCTCCAGCTGTTTTTATTCTCAGAAGGTTTACTCCCTGATATACAGCTGCCTACCCCCTTCGTAAGTGCAGGTCCTAAATGAGCTTTTTTCTCTGTTCCATCACCACAATCCAGATTCTTTTGGGGAGTTACCAGTACAGTAACCATACCAGGAATTACTTAATTTATTAAGCTACTGCTTTTCTTAATCTCAGTGGAGATATTTACTGATAAACAGCTACCTACGCAGCATGTTCATGTCGTTCCTAAATGAGCTTTTATCTCTCTGCCCTCACCACAAATCAGATTCTTCTGAGGAGTTCCCAGTACATTATCCTTTCCCCTGTGTAATTACCTTAACAAGCTCCAGCTGTTTTTATTCTCAGAAGGTTTACTCCCTGATATACAGCTGCCTACCCCCTTCGTAAGTGCAGGTCCTAAATGAGCTTTTTTCTCTGTACCCTCACCACAATCCAGATTCTTTTGGGGAGTTACCATTACAGTAACCATACCACGAAGTACTTAATTTATTAAGCTACTGCTTTTCTTAATCTCAGTGGAGATATTTACTGATAAACAGCTACCTACGCAGCATGTTCATGTCGTTCCTAAATAAGCTTTTATCTCTCTGCCCTCACCACAAATCAGATTCTTCTGAGGAGTTCCCAGTACATTATCCTTTCCCCTGTGTAATTACCTTAACAAGCTCCAGCTGTTTTTATTCTCAGAAGGTTTACTCCCTGATATACAGCTGCCTACCCCCTTCGTAAGTGCAGGTCCTAAATGAGCTTTTTTCTCTGTTCCCTCACCACAATCCAGATTCTTTTGGGGAGTTACCAGTACAGTAACCATACCAGGAAGTACTTAATTTATTAAGCTACTGCTTTTCTTAATCTCAGTGGAGATATTTTCTGATAAACAGCTACCTACGCAGCATGTTCATGTCGTTCCTAAATGAGCTTTTATCTCTCTGCCCTCACCACAAATCAGATTCTTCTGAGGAGTTCCCAGTACATTATCCGTTCCCCTGTGTAATTACCTTAACAAGCTCCAGCTGTTTTTATTCTCAGAAGGTTTACTCCCTGATATACAGCTGCCTACCCCCTTCGTAAGTGCAGGTCCTAAATGAGCTTTTTTCTATGTTCCCTCACCACAATCCAGATTCTTTTGGGGAGTTACCAGTACAGTAACCATACCAGGAAGTACTTAATTTATTAAGCTACTGCTTTTCTTAATCTCAGTGGAGATATTTACTGATAAACAGCTACCTACGCAGCATGTTCATGTCGTTCCTAAATGAGCTTTTATCTCTCTGCCCTCACCACAAATCAGATTCTTCTGAGGAGTTCCCAGTACATTATCCTTTCCCCTGTGTAATTACCTTAACAAGCTCCAGCTGTTTTTATTCTCAGAAGGTTTACTCCCTGATATACAGCTGCCTACCCCCTTCGTAAGTGCAGGTCCTAAATGAGCTTTTTTCTCTGTTCCCTCACCACAATCCAGATTCTTTTGGGGAGTTACCAGTACAGTAACCATACCAGGAAGTACTTAATTTATTAAGCTACTGCTTTTCTTAATCTCAGTGGAGATATTTACTGATAAACAGCTACCTACGCAGCATGTTCATGTCGTTCCTAAATGAGCTTTTATCTCTCTGCCCTCACCACAAATCAGATTCTTCTGAGGAGTTCCCAGTACATTATCCTTTCCCCTGTGTAATTACCTTAACAAGCTCCAGCTGTTTTTATTCTCAGAAGGTTTACTCCCTGATATACAGCTGCCTACCCCCTTCGTAAGTGCAGGTCCTAAATGAGCTTTTTTCTCTGTTCCCTCACCACAATCCAGATTCTTTTGGGGAGTTACCAGTACAATAACCATGCCAGGAAGTACTTAATTTATTAAGCTACTGCTTTTCTTAATCTCAGTGGAGATATTTACTGATAAACAGCTACCTACGCAGCATGTTCATGTCGTTCCTAAATGAGCTTTTATCTCTCTGCCCTCACCACAAATCAGATTCTTCTGAGGAGTTCCCAGTACATTATCCTTTCCCCTGTGTAATTACCTTAACAAGCTCCAGCTGTTTTTATTCTCAGAAGGTTTACTCCCTGATATACAGCTGCCTACCCCCTTCGTAAGTGCAGGTCCTAAATGAGCTTTTTTCTCTGTTCCCTCACCACAATCCAGATTCTTTTGGGGAGTTACCAGTACAGTAACCATACCAGGAAGTACTTAATTTATTAAGCTACTGCTTTTCTTAATCTCAGTGGAGATATTTACTGATAAACAGCTACCTACGCAGCATGTTCATGTCGTTCCTAAATGAGCTTTTATCTCTCTGCCCTCACCACAAATCAGATTCTTCTGAGGAGTTCCCAGTACATTATCCTTTCCCCTGTGTAATTACCTTAACAAGCTCCAGCTGTTTTTATTCTCAGAAGGTTTACTCCCTGATATACAGCTGCCTACCCCCTTCGTAAGTGCAGGTCCTAAATGAGCTTTTTTCTCTGTTCCCTCACCACAATCCAGATTCTTTTGGGGAGTTACCAGTACAGTAACCATACCAGGAAGTACTTAATTTATTAAGCTACAGCTTTTCTTAATCTCAGTGGAGATATTTACTGTTAAACAGCTACCTACGCAGCATGTTCATGTCGTTCCTAAATGAGCTTTTATCTCTCTGCCCTCACCACAAATCAGATTCTTCTGAGGAGTTCCCAGTACATTATCCTTTCCCCTGTGTAATTACCTTAACAAGCTCCAGCTGTTTTTATTCTCAGAAGGTTTACTCCCTGATATACAGCTGCCTACCCCCTTCGTAAGTGCAGGTCCTAAATGAGCTTTTTTCTCTGTTCCCTCACCACAATCCAGATTCTTTTGGGGAGTTACCAGTACAGTAACCATACCAGGAAGTACTTAATTTATTAAGCTACTGCTTTTCTTAATCTCAGTGGAGATATTTACTGATAAACAGCTACCTACGCAGCATGTTCATGTCGTTCCTAAATGAGCTTTTATCTCTCTGCCCTCACCGCAAATCAGATTCTTCTGAGGAGTTCCCAGTACATTATCCTTTCCCCTGTGTAATTACCTTAACAAGCTCCAGCTGTTTTTATTCTCAGAAGGTTTACTCCCTGATATACAGCTGCCTACCCCCTTCGTAAGTGCAGGTCCTAAATGAGCTTTTTTCTCTGTTCCCTCACCACAATCCAGATTCTTTTGGGGAGTTACCAGTACAGTAACTATACCAGGAAGTACTTAATTTATTAAGCTACTGCTTTTCTTAATCTCAGTGGAGATATTTATTGATAAACAGCTACCTACGCAGCATGTTCATGTCGTTCCTAAATGAGCTTTTATCTCTCTGCCCTCACCACAAATCAGATTCTTCTGAGTAGTTCCCAGTACATTATCCTTTCCCCTGTGTAATTACCTTAACAAGCTCCAGCTGTTTTTATTCTCAGATGGTTTACTCCCTGATATATAGCTGCCTACCCCCTTCGTAAGTGCAGGTCCTAAATGAGCTTTTTTCTCTGTTCCCTCACCACAATCCAGATTCTTTTGGGGAGTTACTGTTGGAGAATTAAAGTCTCCAACCAGTGGAAAAATTTAGCCCCGGCACGGTTACTCCAATGCCTCATTGGCACACTAATAGGCCCTTGGGAACTCATTCTCAGTAAGGAGTTTCTGGTGTTTGTGGGCCAAAGGAAGCCACCAGTTGTTGTGAGAATCTCCTTTTTCCCCCTGCTTAGCAAGTCTCCTCAGGGAGACTTGCTAGACCAGCTGCCTTTAGTGTTAGATTCTCTCTGTAAACAGGAAAGTCTCCTCACTAGATTCTCACTGTAAACAGGAAAGTCTCCTCACTATTATTTCACAAGTATTTGGAGAAGTCAAGATTGATGTTATCTAGCCTTAAGGAGATAGTAGCTAGGAGATAATTATAGTTCTACCTCGGGTTGTATACAGTTCCTTGTTTTGATATCAATAATCTTTGTAGTCACTACCTCCTGTAATTAGAAAGGCATTTGTATCAAGTTCCTGCCCTCACAGTAGGAAATTTCCTCCACTTCTGTATTTGAGACAAATGTCATGCTGTATTGATCTTTTACCTGTAATTGTAAAATTGGTTTCTAACCCTATATAAACCCTGGCCCTCTTGGAATAAAGTATGCATTGGTTCACTCGCCTTGCATCCCCCGTGTCCTGATTTCGACTGCAGTTACCCAGGTTCAACATCTGGCGTCCGGACCCAGGGACCTGACAATTGATCCACAGGAGATTGCGGAACTGCCGAGCTCTCGAGTGAGGTGAGAGATATTTTTAATTCACAGGAGACAAGGGATCTGTGTGTAATTCACAGGAGACAAGGGATCTGTGTGGTGAGCTCCTATTCTTAAAAAATTACGGGGTTATGGGACAAGCTAAACCAACTCCATTTTCTAATTTTATCCACCATGTATTGAAACGGGACGGAGCTATGGTCTCGTGTTCACAAAGAGATGAGTGTGTACAGGTAGTGGAGTATAATCTATGGTTCCCAGAGGGAGATACTTTAGATTTAGAAGTCTGGGAACGAGTAGAGAATAATATGGAAAATGAATATCGGTGTGGAGACAAGGTTCCAGTTACATTTTGGTCTGTTTGGGCATTAATACATACAGCCATGAGCATGATGTCTCCTGATGCTATCATAACATCAGCTGCTGAGCCAGAGGCTGATGTGGAAAAAGCTATGAAGGCTTATAATTTGTCCGGGGAGGCAAAAACTCAAATTGGGCAGGAGCTAAAAGACATGGCAACACCTGAACTATCTCCTGTCAGTTTTGTTAAAGAAAAATTAACATCAAATAAGCCTTCAGCCTCTACCTATGCTCCTTCAGAGAATGATGATAATTTAGGCAGCTCAGCAGTGCAGTCAAAGTGCTACAGATGCTCTTTCGATCTGCCAGGGGCAGTCAGGAAGGTGAAAGTAAAGAACAAATAATTGCGGCCGCGGAGCCCACTTTTACTTTAATTAATCTAAGTCCTATGGTTCTGCCTCTCTCTCTTGCTATCAAACTTTTCCTGTCATTGAACCCCCTCCAACCAGAGGTGTGGCACAGCCCCGTCATTATCAAGATATTGACCAGATTCACTCAATTTAGGACAGCTGTAATACAGGGCCGTCTCATGGCTCCCTTCCAGTGAAGGAGGCTTCCCCATCATCTTTTCTTTACAACCAGGCACTAGCAGGGGAGCTGACACTCCCTGTTTTAGTCCATCAGCCTGGAATTGGGGAAGAACTAGTGATTTTTCTTTTACTTCTTAAGAGAATTTTTACTGCAATTGCACTTTTAATTTGCGCCTGCGCTGCATGTTTCATGTGTCTTTGTCCTTGTTTGATTAGTTGTGTTTCGTGTGGAGTGCTAAATTGGGAAAGAAGTCCTCTGGTGGGCGGCCTCGGCAGGTTGATTGCCAGGGGATGGAAATCTCCACTGGGGAGGATCCCCCTGAGAATTTTCAGGGCCCTATGGACTTTCCATCACTCTGGCTGGCAGCTTGTGGACGCTGGACATGCCATCCAAGGCGTAAAAGCCTCTGTTTCTATGTTCTGTTTTGTCTTGACTAGTTTTGTCTTTGAGATTGGTACCAGTTTTAAACATAAACTTTTGTTTCCCTTATTTCTGTTGTCCATTTACATGTCTATGGGCAAAACATTTACTAGGTACTGTGTCTCCTTCTGCAAGAAGACAGAAAAAGTGCAGGCTGCTAAGAGCTGAGTTCAAACAGCCGGCTAGGCTAATCTTAGCCTGAGAGTAAACACTAAGAGTCAAGTGCTAGGTGGACTCAGTAATACTCCAGGGGACCCCAACCCAGTTATCTTCAGTGTTTAGTATGCTAAGATACTTTGCTAAAACTAATAGGCCCTAGCGAATAAGACTAAACAATGCTAAAATCATTCATTAAAGGTTTTGTTTTAAGTTTTGGTCATTACAAGAGTAAGATTGGAAAATATACCTTTTGCCACTAAAAAATGTACGGCTGATAGTTGTTTGGACTGCTTTTAAGTTCTGTTTACATTAATACCTACATATGTGAATGTATGTATGTGTGTGTGCGCGCGCACAAATGTATGTGGGTGTGAATGTGTTCAAGATTAAAAATGTATGATGTAAAAATAGGTTAGTTTAACTTTAAACTTCAAAAGATCATCGAATTTGGGCATTACCAAAAGCTTTAAAGGATTATTTATTTTAAAAGGAACTATAGTTAAAAAATTCTTTAATTCATGGTTAAAAATAAATAAATAAATAAATAAGAACTTAGCATGGGCCCTTGAACCTATCCTCAGTAGTGAGGGGCAAACTGACAAAAGTACAGTTTAGCCGATCCACGTGATGGGACAGCCGTAGGGTGGCGTCCATTCATAGTGGGAGAGGGCAAGCTGGCCCCAAGGCAGTTCATCAAGCTCTAAGGAGTAGGATGGAGATAGGCCCATTCTATAGGACAGGCCAATGGAGGCCTTTCTTTTATTTCTTTTGTTTTTAGGTATAAACATTGGAAACCTCAGGGTAAAATGTATGATTTGACTGATACTTCTAAAACTGCCCCTTAGGATGGATTAAAATTGGAATATCTTAAAGGAGAGTTAAAAGTTTATTTACCTGATATAACTCGATTTCTGTACAGGTTTGCAATTTGGATGTATCAAAAAGGCAAATATGCTAACTCTGAAATCTCATGGTTATAATTCTGGGGCACACTGCTAAGTGTACTCTTGTTACAATTGTTTTGGGTATCACTTTAATGAATCAGGTACTAAATTTTTTAAGTGTAAACTGTACTGTAACAGTAAGATTAACTATCTTAAGTCACATATAATCAGGTAAATATTTTAAAGTATATAAACTAATGGGGGATAGAAGTACACAACTTTCATTAACTCTCTGTATATAGGAAAATGGCTCTTTTAAAGCAGACAACCAGGAGGCAATGTGCCCCCTGGGCTTCAGTTTTTCTATGCAAATACAGGCTGAGGTAAAGGTGTGAAAGCCTCTACTTTAAAAGGTTTTAGAATGCCTTTCTAGATAAGAAATTTGAAAGTGAAAACCAAGCAGCATGAAGCAATGGGTGATACCTAGGCTCCAGATTTCTTTTAATACAACCAGGCTTGGTAAAAGACTTGAGATCAAAAATGTATTCTGAGATATGAAATTTAAAATGTTTGTTTTAAGTTGGATATAGGAAAACGATGGCTATCAAGATGATTGTTTAATTACTACTCCAGTTTGTTTTACAGGTTTTCAATAAAATGATTTATTATTTGCTGCACCTGATAAAAATATTGTATCAAAATTGTTACAAATTTTGCCTTTAGACTTTCAACAGTATAATTTAATAATTGCCCCTGATAAAATTCATTTAAACAGAAGAACCATTCAAGTATCTGGGATATTTAGTTAGAAGACAAGTAATTACCCCCCCAATTAATAAAAATTCGTACTGAAGAGTTTAAAACTCTTAATTTTCAACATTTACTAGAAATGTTCGCAGTCATGGGGATTCCTTCTCAAATAAAAACTGACAATGCACCAGCTTATTCCAGTAAACAAGTACGAAAATTTTTAGAATTTCATAACATTTTTCATGTTACAGGAATTGAATACAATCCTCAAGGTCAAGGTATAGTAGAAAGAGCTCATTATACATTAAAAACACAAATTAAAAAACTAAAGAGGGGGAGTATGGATAGTACTGAGGGATATGCAACTTCTATGAAAAGTATTTATAAAACAGCCCGAGCCGTTATTGCAGAAGCACTATTTGTCCTTAACTTTTTAAATTTGCCTCAAGGAGATGTTTTAGCAAGAGCTGAGGGACACTTCCTAGCTCCGCCTATGCAAAACAAACCACAGCCAGTTTGGAATAGATTGGGGGTTGGGCTAGATTGGGTCCCGGGGAGTTAACCCAGGGGCGAGGGTATGCTTATGTTTCTACAGAAGACCGCCCATCTTTCTAGCACCTGCTCCAGTGGATCCAGCAACAAACACCCCTCTGTGCATCAAGACCGGGGTGAAACATTCTCATCCAAGTGATAAGGCCATTCTAATGGACAGGCGTGCACTGGTAACCTGTAGGGGCTACATCAGAGGTAATGTATTGGGCCTATATTTCTAACCCTCCTTTATGTCCATACTTATGGACAAAAGCCCCTGTCTCTTTTACAACTATTCCTAATTTACTCTCTCCCCCTATGGGTCTGGCATTCCAGTCTTTCCTATGGAAGAGGAAAGATCATTTAACTTCTCTTATTCTCAGTTCTCTAAAGCTATCTGTCAAGGCCATTCCCCATGTTACCCTTTTAGATATCAATATTGGATTCAGCATGGAGGTTCATATAACTCCAGTAGAACTCGATTGATTAGACTGTCTTCCTGGTCTGTGGGATCTCATACCTATGAATTAGATAATTATCCTATTCCTGCTGGCCTGCCTAAATGTGACAATTTTACTTACCTAAACCTTAACTTTACTGAAAGACGTTGGGAAAATTGTCAAGGAAATTTTCCAACTATTTGGAATACATCCCAACATACTTGGTATGATTGGGGACCTTGTGGTGTGTGGTTGAAAAACTGCACTGAATATAACTCATCTTGTGACCCTACTTTAACTATGAACATGTCCAATGCCATGTCTGCTAAACAGCTTTTAGGGTGGTTTGGAGCAGGCTTTGGTGACCCCCGGCCTGCTCTCGCCCATGGAGACAAGCTATTTCCTCCACAACGTCATCTCTAGAAATTAGCAGCTTCTCAGGCTCCTGTATTGCTGGCCAATGGAACTTACTCAGGAACTAAAGGATCCTCGGCCTCCTACAACTTCACAGTTGTAAAGACCTACAATATCTCTGCTTGTGTTCATTTTCCACATGTACTGATGGTCGGCCCCATAAACATAACTAAGAATGCCATTACCTGCATAAATTGTAAATTGTATACTTGTTTGAATAACAATGTCACCTTTAATTTTAGTCAAGATAGGATCATGATTTTAACCCAGCGCAACTCCCTTTGGGTTCCTGTTCGTATGCATCGTCCCTGGGCTGGAGGACCTGTGCAAGGATTGGTAATGCAGTTTTTTAAGCGGCTTCTGAAGAGGAGTCGTCGTGCCATTGGACTGATTATTGCAGGACTTGTTGGACTGATTGCCATTGCTACAACTGCAGCAGTATCCGGAGCCGCATTGCGACAATCTGTACAAACTCATGACTTTATGGTGCAGTGGCACCAGGACTCCCACAATCTGTGGCAACACCAGCTGGAAGTAAATGCCCACCTTCAAGATGAGTTAGAAGCTGTTAAAGGAGGAGTGTTTTGGCTTGGACAGAAATACCTGGCTTTGCAGCAACGATTGTTTTTGACTTGTGATTGGAATTCTAGTCATGTCTGTGTAACACCTTATAAATATAATGCCTCTGAATGTGAATGGAATGATATACAAATGCTTATAGATGGAGCCCTACTAAATGTACGTTAAGTGAACAAAGCTTGTACAGGGAGGTTTTTGAAGCTTTTCAAAAGGAATTGCCAGATGCCTCTTCTATTGATGATATAGCCCAAGGACTAGCTCAGACCTTAGAAGGACTAGACCCTAGGGGGTGGTGGCAAAGTATTACCCATAGTGTTGGAAGTGCTTTTATTGCTTAATACTTATGATATGTGTCTTTTTCTTAGGATATTGTTCTATCATAGCTATAATGAAGCGTTACACTAGGAATAATTCCTCTGATGTTTTACTCACTGCCCTTAAACTTTCTAGAGAAGCGGCTGTGGAAAATTAATAAAAAAGGGGGAATTGTTGGAGAATTAAAGTCTCCAACCAGTGGAAAAATTTAGCCCCCGGCACGGTTACTCCAATGCCTCATTGGCACATCTAATAGGCCCTTGGGAACACATTCCCAGTAAGGAGTTTCTGGTGTTTGTGGGCCAAAGGAAGCCACCAGTTGTTGTGAGAATCTCCTTTTTCCCCCCTGCTTAGCAAGTCTCCTCAGGGAGACTTGCTAGACCAGCTGCCTTTAGTGTTAGATTCTCTCTGTAAACAGGAAAGTCTCCTCACTAGATTCTCACTGTAAACAGGAAAGTCTCCTCACTATTATTTCACAGTATTTGGAGAAGTCAAGATTGATGTTATCTAGCCTTAAGGAGATAGTAGCTAGGAGATAATTATAGTTCTACCTCGGGTTGTAAACAGTTCCTTGTTTTGATATCAATAATCTTTGTAGTCACTACCTCCTGTAATTAGAAAGGCATTTGTATCAAATTCCTGCCTCTCACAGTAGGAAATTTCCTCCACTTCTGTATTTGAGACAAATGTCATGCTGTATTGATCTTTTACCTGTAATTGTAAAATTGGTTTATAACCCTATATAACCCTGGCCCTCTTGGAATAAAGTATGCATTGGTTCACTCGCCTTGCATCCCCCGTGTCCTGATTTCGACTGCAGTTACCCAGGTTCAACAAGTTACCAGTACAGTAACCATACCTGGAAGTACTTAAGTTATTAAGCTACTGCTTTTCTAATCTCAGTGGAGATATTTACTGATAAACAGCTACTTACGCAGCATGTTCATGTCGTTCCTAAATGAGCTTTTATCTCTCTGCCTCACCACAAATCAGATTCTTTCTGAGGAGTTCCCAGTACATTATCCTTTCCCCTGTGTAATTACCTTAACAAGCTCCAGCTGTTTTTATTCTCAGAAGGTTTACTCCCTGATATACAGCTGCCTACCCCCTTCCTAAGTGCAGGTCCTAAATGAGCTTTTTTCTCTGTTCCCTCACCACAATCCAGATTCTTTTGGGGAGTTACCAGTACAGTAACCATACCAGGAAGTACTTAATTTATTAAGCTACTGCTTTTCTTAATCTCAGTGGAGATATTTACTGATAAACAGCTACCTACGCAGCATGTTCATGTCGTTCCTAAATGAGCTTTTATCTCTCTGCCCTCACCACAAATCAGATTCTTCTGAGGAGTTCCCAGTACATCATCCTTTCCCCTGTGTAATTACCTTAACAAGCTCCAGCTGTTTTTATTCTCAGAATGTTTACTCCCTGATATACAGCTGCCTACCCCCTTCGTAAGTGCAGGTCCTAAATGAGCTTTTTTCTCTTTTCCCTCACCACAATCCAGATTCTTTTGGGGAGTTACCAGTATAGTAACCATACCAGGAAGTACTTAATTTATTAAGGTACTGCATTTCTTAATCTCAGTGGAGATATTTACTGATAAACAGCTACCTACGCAGCATGTTCATGTGGTTCCTAAATGAGCTTTTATCTCTCTCCCCTCACCACAAATCAGATTCTTCTGAGGAGTTCCCAGTACATTATCCTTTCCCCTGTGTAATTTGTTTAACAAGCTCCAGCTGTTTTTATTCTCAGAAGGTTTACTCCCTGATATACAGCAGCCTACCCCCTTCGTAAGTGCAGGTCCTAAATGAGCTTTTTTCTCTGTTCCCTCCCCAAAATCCAGATTCTTTTGGGGAGTTACCAGTACAGTAAACATACAGGAAGTACTTAATTTATTAAGCTACTGCTTTTCTTAATCTCAGTGGAGATATTTACTGATAAACAGCTACCTACGCAGCATGTTCATGTCGTTCCTAAATGAGCTTTTATCTCTCTGCCCTCACCACAAATCAGATTCTTCTGAGGAGTTCCCAGTACATTATCCTTTCCCCTGTGTAATTACCTTAACAAGCTCCAGCTGTTTTTATTCTCAGAAGGTTTACTCCCTGATATACAGCTGCCTACCCCCTTCGTAAGTGCAGGTCCTAAATGAGCTTTTTTCTCTGGTCCCTCACCACAATCCAGATTCTTTTGGGGAGTTACCAGTACAGTAACCATACCAGGAAGTACTTAATTTATTAAGCTACTGCTTTTCTTAATGTCAGTGGAGATATTTACTGATAAACAGCTACCTACGCAGCATGTTCATGTCGTTCCTAAATGAGCTTTTATCTCTCTGCCCTCACCACAAATCAGATTCTTCTGAGGAGTTCCCAGTACATCATCCTTTCCCCTGTGTAATTACCTTAACAAGCTCCAGCTGTTTTTATTCTCAGAATGTTTACTCACTGATATACAGCTGCCTACCCCCTTCGTAAGTGCAGGTCCTAAATGAGCTTTTTTCTCTGTTCCCCTCACCACAATCCAGATTCTGTTGGGGAGTTACCAGTATAGTAACCATACCAGGAAGTACTTATTTATTAAGGTACTGCATTTCTTAATCTCAGTGGAGATATTTACTGATAAACAGCTACCTACGCAGCATGTTCATGTGGTTCCTAAATGAGCTTTTATCTCTCTCCCCCTCACCACAAATCAGATTCTTCTGAGGAGTTCCAGTACATTATCCTTTTCCCTGTGTAATTTGTTTAACAAGCTCCAGCTGTTTTTATTCTCAGAAGGTTTACTCCTTGATATACAGCTGCCTACCCCCTTCGTAAGTGCAGGTCCTAAATGAGCTTTTTTCTCTGTTCCCTCCCCACAATCCAGATTCTTTTGGGGAGTTACCAGTACAGTAAACATACCAGGAAGTACTTAATTTATTAAGCTACTGCTTTTCTTAATCTCAGTGGAGATATTTACTGATAAACAGCTACCTACGCAGCATGTTCATGTCGTTCCTAAATGAGCTTTTATCTCTCTGCCCTCACCACAAATCAGATTCTTCTGAGGAGTTCCCAGTACATTATCCTTTCCCCTGTGTAATTACCTTAACAAGCTCCAGCTGTTTTTATTCTCAGAAGGTTTACTCCCTGATATACAGCTGCCTACCCCCTTCGTAAGTGCAGGTCCTAAATGAGCTTTTTTCTCTGTTCCCTCACCACAATCCAGATTCTTTTGGGGAGTTACCAGTACAGTAACCATACCAGGAAGTACTTAATTTATTAAGCTACTGCTTTTCTTAATCTCAGTGGAGATATTTACTGATAAACAGCTACCTATGCAGCATGTTCATGTCGTTCCTAAATGAGCTTTTATCTCTCAGCCCTCACCACGAATCAGATACTTCTGAGGAGTTCCCAGTACATTATCCTTTCCCCTGTGTAATTACCTTAACAAGCTCCAGCTGTTTTTATTCTCAGAAGGTTTACTCCCTGATATACAGCTGCCTACCCCCTTCGTAAGTGCAGGTCCTAAATGAGCTTTTTTCTCTGTTCCCTAACCACAATCCAGATTCTTTTGGGGAGTTACCAGTACAGTAACCATACCAGGAAGTACTTAATTTATTAAGCTACTGCTTTTCTTAATCTCAGTGGAGATATTTACTGATAAACAGCTACCTACGCAGCATGTTCATGTCGTTCCTAAATGAGCTTTTATCTCTCTGCCCTCACCACAAATCAGATTCTTCTGAGGACTTCCCAGTACATTATCCTTTCCCCTGTGTAATTACCTTAACAAGCACAGCTGTTTTTATTCTCAGAAGGTTTACTCCCTGATATACAGCTGCCTACCCGCTTCGTAAGTGCAGGTCTTAAATGAGCTTTTTTCTCTGTTCCCTCACCACAATCCAGATTCTTTTGGGGAGTTACCAGTACAGTAACCATACCAGGAAGTACTTAATTTATTAAGCTACTGCTTTTCTTAATCTCAGTGGAGATATTTACTGATAAACAGCTACCTACGCAGCACGTTCATGTCGTTCCTAAATGAGCTTTTATCTCTCTGCCCTCACCACAAATCAGATTCTTCTGAGGAGTTCCCAGTACATTATCCTTTCCCCTGTGTAATTACCTTAACAAGCTCCAGCTGTTTTTATTCTCAGAAGGTTTACTCCCTGATATACAGCTGCCTACCCCCTTCGTAAGTGCAGGTCCTAAATGAGCTTTTTTCTCTGTTCCCTCACCACAATCCAGATTCTTTTGGGGAGTTACCAGTACAGTAACCATACCAGGAAGTACTTACTTTATTAAGCTACTGCTTTTCTTAATCTCAGTGGGGATATTTACTGATAAACAGCTACCTACGCAGCATGTTCATGTCGTTCATAAATGAGCTTTTATCTCTCTCCCATCACCACGAATCAGATTCTTCTGAGGAGTTCCCAGTACATCATCCTTTCCCCTGTGTAATTACCTTAACAAGCTCCAGCTGTTTTTATTCTCAGAAGGTTTACTCCCTGATATACAGCTGCCCACCCCCTTCGTAAATGCAGGTCCTAAATGAGCTTTTTTCTCTGTTCCCTCACCACAATCCAGATTCTTTTGGGGAGTTACCAGTACAGTAACCATACCAGGAAGTACTTAATTTATTAAGCTACTGCTTTTCTTAATCTCAGTGGAGATATTTACTGACAAAAAGCTACCTACGCAGCATGTTCATGTCGTTCCTAAATGAGCTTTTATCTCTCTGCCCTCACCACAAACCAGATTCTTCTGAGGAGTTCCCAGTACATTATCCTTGCCCCTGTGTAATTACCTTAACAAGCTCCAGCTGTTTTTATTCTCAGATGGTTTACTCCCTGATATACAGCTGCCTACCCCCTTCGTAAGTGCAGGTCCTAAATGAACTTTTTTCTCTGTTCCCTCACCACAATCCAGATTCTTTTGGGGAGTTACCAGTACAGTAACCATACCAGGAAGTACTTAATTTATTAAACTACTGCTTTTCTTAATCTCAGTGGAGATATTTACTGATAAACAGCTACCTACGCAGCATGTTCATGTCGTTCCTAAATGAGCTTTTATCTCTCTTCCCTCACCACAAATCAGATTCTTCTGAGGAGTTCCCAGTACATTATCCTTTCCCCTGTGTAATTACCTTAACAAGCTCCAGCTGTTTTTATTCTCAGAAGGTTTACTCCCTGATATAGAGCTGCCTACCCCCTTCGTAAGTGCAGGTCCTAAATGAGCTTTTTTCTCTGTTCCCTCACCACAATCCAGATTCTTTTGGGGAGTTACCAGTACAGTAACCATACCAGGAAGTACTTAATTTATTTAGCTACTGCTTTTCTTAATCTCAGTGGAGACATTTACTGATAAACAGCTACCTACGCAGCATGTTCATGTCGTTCCTAAATGAGCTTTTATCTCTCTGCCCTCACCACTAATCAGATTCTTCTGAGGAGTTCCCAGTACATTATCGTTTCCGCTGTGTAATTACCTTAACAAGCTCCAGCTGTTTTTATTCTCAGAAGGTTTACTCCCTGATATACAGCTGCCTACCCCCTTCGTAAGTGCAGGTCCTAAATGAGCTTTTTTCTCTGTTCCCTCACCACAATCCAGATTCTTTTGGGGAGTTACCAGTACAGTAACCATACCAGGAAGTACTTAATTTATTAAGGTACTGCATTTCTTAATCTCAGTGGAGATATTTACTGATAAACAGCTACCTACGCAGCATGTTCATGTCGTTCCTAAATGAGCTTTTATCTCTCTTCCCTCACCACAAATCAGATTCTTCTGAGGAGTTCCCAGTACATTATCCTTTCCCCTGTGTAATTACCTTAACAAGCTCCAGCTGTTTTTATTCTCAGAAGGTTTACTCCCTGATATAGAGCTGCCTACCCCCTTTGTAAGTGCAGGTCCTAAATGAGCTTTTTTCTCTGTTCCCTCACCACAATCCAGATTCTTTTGGGGAGTTACCAGTACAGTAACCATACCAGGAAGTACTTAATTTATTTAGCTACTGCTTTTCTTAATCTCAGTGGAGATATTTACTGATAAACAGCTACCTACGCAGCATGTTCATGTCGTTCCTAAATGAGCTTTTATCTCTCTGCCCTCACCACTAATCAGATTCTTCTGAGGAGTTCCCAGTACATTATCCTTTCCCCTGTGTAATTACCTTAACAAGCTCCAGCTGTTTTTATTCTCAGAAGGTTTACTCCCTGATATACAGCTGCCTACCCCCTTCGTAAGTGCAGGTCCTAAATGAGCTTTTTTCTCTGTTCCCTCACCACAATCCAGATTCTTTTGGGGAGTTACCAGTACAGTAACCATACCAGGAAGTACTTAATTTATTAAGCTACTGCTTTTCTTAATCTCAGTGGAGATATTTACTGATAAACAGCTACCTACGCAGCATGTTCATGTCGTTCCTAAATGAGCTTTTATCTCTCTCCCCTCACCACAAATCAGATTCTTCTGAGGAGTTCCCAGTACATTATCCTTTCCCTGTGTAATTAGTTTAACAAGCTCCAGCTGTTTCTATTCTCAGAAGGTTTACTCCCTGATATACAGCTGCCCACCCCCTTCGTAAATGCAGGTCCTAAATGAGCTTTTTTCTGTGTTCCCTCACCACAATCCAGATTCTTTTGGGGAGTTACCAGTACAGTAACCATACCAGGAAGTACTTAATTTATTAAGCTACTGCTTTTCTTAATCTCAGTGGAGATATTTACTGACAAAAAGCTACCTACGCAGCATGTTCATGTCGTTCCTAAATGAGCTTTTATCTCTCTGCCCTCACCACAAATCAGATTCTTCTGAGGAGTTCCCAGTACATTTCCTTGCCCCTGTGTAATTACCTTAACAAGCTCCAGCTGTTTTTATTCTCAGAAGGTTTACTCCCTGATATACAGCTGCCCACCCCCTTCGTAAGTGCAGGTCCTAAATGAGCTTTTTTCTCTGTTCCCTCCCCACAATCCAGATTCTTTTGGGGAGTTACCAGTACAGTAAACATACCAGGAAGTACTTAATTTATTAAGCTACTGCTTTTCTTAATCTCAGTGGAGATATTTACTGATAAACAGCTACCTACGCAGCATGTTCATGTCGTTCCTAAATGAGCTTTTATCTCTCTGCCCTCACCACAAATCAGATTCTTCTGAGGAGTTCCCAGTACATTATCCTTTCCCCTGTGTAATTACCTTAACAAGCTCCAGCTGTTTTTATTCTCAGAAGGTTTACTCCCTGATATAGAGCTGCCTACCCCCTTCGTAAGTGCAGGTCCTAAAT